>NC_045594.1:17795742-17998181 GCF_009819795.1 Aythya fuligula
AGCTACCTGTCCATGAACTGCTAAAACAATCCTTTTCAAGATACAAGAACTATATACATTAACCACTCTGTTTTTCTTAGACTTGTGGTTATACAAGGGTATGTATGACAGAAGGTCACATTCATCATACCATGCGGCCCTAGCCTAGGCCCATATCAGATGAACGCATTTCACAGTCCCCCATCTCCTTTTTCATGGTATTGATTCATGTTTTCCTTTCCAGTCGAGTCAATACTTGCCGAATTGGTATCAATTTTGGATCTTTGTTTTTATTATCATCAGGGAATGGGTTTTCTCTTTCCCTGGTTCTGGGTCAACATGTACTGCAGATATTTGCATTCCTTGTATAACCGAGTGTATTAGTCCAATAATACAAGGTATTAAACATGGAATTATTAACAATCCTCCACAGATCCCCAATACAACCATCCTCATTTTAGCAAAACAATCACCGCCCATAAAGCCCCCTCCCATAATCCTCTTAGATCAATTCCATTCCAAGTTTGAACTGGGACATGTGCAATTTTCTTCATTTCTTTTACAAGTTCATTTACAGCTTTTATTTCTGTTGTGGTTTAACCCAGCGGGCAGCTAAACACCACATGGCGGTTTCCTCACGTCCCCCCCTCCCTCTCTGGGATGGGAGAGAGAAACGGGAAAGTGAAGCCTGTGAGTTGCGATAAAGACAGGAAAATAATAATAACAATAATGACAATAGTGATGATAACAATACTACTACTAATAAAGTGTATGAAACAAGTGATGCACAATGCAATTGCTCACCACCTGCTGACTGATGCCCAGCCTAACACCAAGCAGTCCGGCCTTCCTCCCAGCTCTTGCTGCACCCCCAGCCTCCCCATTGGCAGGACAGAGTGAGAAGCTGAAACGTCCTTGGTTTGGTGTAAGCACTGCTCTGCAACAATTAAAACATCAGCATATTATCAGCACTCTTCTCATCCTAAGCCAAAACATAGCATTCTACCAGCTACTAGGAAGAAACACCCTCATCATCAATCTCTAAACAGCAATTACTAAAGTTAAATTTTCCACAGACTCCTCCTTCTTGTGCTAGTAAATAATCCAAAGCTAAGCGATTTTGATACAAAGCAGTTCTCATCTTGGTATTTTGCTTTGCAATTAATCCAAGTGCATCTCCGGTTTTATTTACAGCGATTTCTATTACAACTTGTAACCTAATTATGCTATTAAGCATATATATCGGGATCCTATAGCCCCAGGATCTGTCTTCTGCCCATGTACAGAATTTCACAGAATTTGTAGGTTGGAAGAGACCTCAAGATCATCGAGTCCAACCACTGACCTAACGCTAGCAGTCCCCACTAAACCATATCCCTAAGCTCTACATGTAAACATCTTTTAAAGACCTCCAGGGATGGTGACTCCACCACTTCCCTGGGCAGCCTGTTCCAATGCCTCACAACCCTTTCAGTAAAGAAGTTCTTCCTAACATCTAACCTAAAACTCCCCTGGCGCAACTTAAGCCCATTCCCCCTCATCCTGTCACCAGGCATGTGGGAGAACAGACCAACCCCCACCTCACTACAGCCTCCTTTAAGGTACTTATAAAGAGCGATAAGGTCGCCCCTGAGCCTCCTCTTCTCCAGGCTGAACAAGCCCAGCTCCCTCAGCCGCTCCTCATAGGACTTGTTCTCCAGACCCCTCACCAGCTTTGTCGCCCTTCTCTGCACCCGCTCAAGCACCTCGATGTCCTTCTTGTAGCGAGGGGCCCAAAACTGAACACAGTACTCGAGGTGCGGCCTCACCAGAGCTGAGTATAGGGGGATGATCACCTCCCTAGCCCTGCTGGTCACACTGTTCCTGATACAAGCCAGGATGCCGTTGGCCTTCTTGGCCACCTGAGCACACTGCTGGCTCATATTCAGCCGACTATCAACCATCACTCCCAGGTCCTTCTCTGCCTGGCAGCTCTCCAACCACTCCTCTCCCAGCCTGTAGCTCTGCTTGGGGTTATTGCGCCCCAGGTGCAGGGCCCGGCACTTGGCCTTGTTGAACTTCATGCAGTTGACCTCAGCCCATCGGTGCAGCCTATCCAGATCCTCCTGCAGAGCTTTCCTACCCTCGAGCAGATCGACACACTCACCTAACTTGGTGTCATCTGCAAACTTACTGAGGGTGCACTCAATGCCCTCATCCAGATCATCAATGAAGATATTAAAGAGGACCGGCCCCAGCACTGAGCCCTGGGGGACACCACTAGTGACTGGCCTCCAACTGGACTTGACTCCATTTACCACGACTCTTTGGGCCCGGCTATCCAGCCAGTTTCTAACCCAACGAAGCGTGCGCCAGTCCAAGCCAAGAGCAGCCAGTTTCTTGAGGAGAATGCTGTGGGAGACGGTGTCAAAAGCCTTGCTGAAGTCAAGGTAGACCACATCCACAGCCTTTCCTTTATCCACCCAGCGCGTCACTTTGTCATAGAAGGAGATCAGGTTCGTCAAGCAGGATCTGCCTTTCATAAACCCATGCTGACTGGGCCTGATCGCCTGCTTGCCCTGCAAGTGCTGCGTGATGACTCTCAAGAGGATCTGCTCCATGAGCTTCCCTGGCACTGAGGTCAAACTGACAGGCCTGTAGTTTCCCGGGTCTGCCCTCCAGCCCTTCTTGTAGATGGGCGTCACATTTGCTAGCCGCCAGTACACTGGGACCTCCCCCGATAGCCAGGACTGCCAATAAATGATGGTCAGTGGCTTGGCCAGCTCCTCTACCAGTTCTCCCAGTACCCTTGGGTGGATCCCATCCGGCCCCATCGACTTGTGCACATCTAAGTGCCGTAGCAGGTCACCAACCAGTTCTTCGTGGATAGTGAGGGCCACATCCTGCTCCCCATCCCCTTCCACCAGCTCAGGGTACTGAGTATCCAGAGAACAACCGGTATTGCCACTAAAGACTGAGGCAAAGAAGGCATTGAGCACCTCCGCCTTTTCCTCATCTTTTGTAACTAAGTTTCCCCCCGCATCCAGTAAAGGATGGAGATTCTCCTTAGTCCTCCTTTTTGTGTTGATGTATTTATAGAAACGTTTTTTGTTATCTTTAACGGCAGTAGCCAGATTGAGCTCCAGATGAGCTTTGGCCTTTCTAATTTTGTCTCTGCACAGCCTCGCTACATCCTTAAAGTCCTCCCTAGTGGCCTGCCCACTTTTCCAAAGATTATAAACCCTCTTTTTTCTCCTAAGATCAAGCCACAGTTCTCTGTTGAGCAAGGCTGGTCTTCTTCCCCGCCAGCTCGTCTTTGGGCACGTGGGGACAGACCGTTCCTGCGCCATTAAGATTTCCCTCTTGAAGAGCGCCCAGCCTTCCTGGACCCCTCTGCCCTTTAGAACTGCCTCCCAAGGGACTCCACCAACTAGTGTCCTGAGCAGCTCAAAGTCAGCCCTCCGGAAGTCCAATACAGTGGTTTTACTGGTCCCCTTCCTGGCCTCGCCAAGAATAGAGAACTCCACCATTTCGTGGTCACTCTGCCCAAGACAGCTCCCGACAATCACATCTCTCACCAGTCCTTCTCTGTTTGTGAAGAGAAGGTCTAGCGGGGCACCACCCCTGGTAGGTTCACTAACCAGCTGCGTCAGGAAGCTATCACCACGCTCTCCATGTAGCTGGATCATAATAGGCAAATGCCTTCAATCAAGGGGTTGGGCCCGCTTTCAGGGTTGATTTTGGCTTGTGTTACCGTTCAGCCTGTCAGGGTGATCCAGCTCCTGGAAAACGAATCACAATTTTATATGGGTTTAAAAAAAAAAGTTCTTATGTTATATTCTCGGGACAATCTGACCTTAATGTGGGAGAAGTCCGGTCGAGGCCCTCTCACTCGGCAGTCAATACCCATAGGGGTTGCCTCCCTCGGTAGACCATACACACCGCAGTGGAGGGTCCTGCCCCAGTCTTGCCTTCTCCCTTTTCTCCCTTCAGGCTTGTCCCCTTTATTTGGCGTCCTTAATTCATGCAGAGCCTCATTGCCAGAATATTAGTTCTTCCTTAGCTTTAATTTCAGTTCCCCAGGAGCAGACTCAACCTTCCAAGTTTTGGTAGTTACTGGTCCTTTTATTCTGGATGCGTGGGTCCAACCCCTTTCTGCTGTTCTCACAGCTGTTTCAGTAGTAAGTAAAACAAGGTACAGTCCCTCCCATCGAGGATTCAATGATTCTTCCCTCCATGTTTTTATTAAGACCTTGTCTCCTGGTTGTATCTTATGAATAGCAAATCCTAAAGGTGGTGTTTGAGCCAGCATGCCAATTTCTCTTAGCTCTTGTAATCTCCTTCCAATAGTAATTATATATTTCTGGATACTACGATCCTCAACTACATTGTTCCCTAGAGGCATCCCTTGAAAATAAGGCATACCATATAACATTTCATATGGCGATAATCCAGTCTCACTGTGTGGTTTAGTTCTTATGTTTAAAAGTGCCAATGGTAAGCATTTCATCCAGGGCATTTGTGTCTCGATCATTGATTTAGCCAATTGTTGTTTTATTGTTTGATTCAATCTGTCTACTTTCCCTGAGCTTTGTGGGTGCCACGTAGTATGGTATTCCCACTGAATACCTAATGATTGACATAATAATTTTATTATTTTAGAAGTAAAGTGTGTGTCTTGATCAGAATCAATGTACTGGATTATCCCATATCTAGTTTTTTTTTTTTTTGCTGAGGCGATCGGCTCCGGGGCAGACGTGTTCTGCAGCGGAGCAGGGGACCGAGGCGGACAGGGCTTTTTGTCCGGCATCGAGGCCACTCAGGGGAGCCGCCGGGACCCGGCTGTCCTCGCGAGGGAGGCTGACGAGGCAAGGGCGGAGCCAGCAACGTCAGTGGCGGGCTATTTAAATCAGGCGTTGCCACCGTTTTAGAGCCATTTGCTGAGGCGATCGGCTCCGGGGCAGACGTGTTCTGCAGCGGAGCAGGGGACCGAGGCGGACAGGGCTTTTTGTCCGGCATCGAGGCCACTCGGGGGAGCCGCCGGGACCCGGCTGTCCTCGCGAGGGAGGCTGACGAGGCGAGGGCGGAGCCAGCAGCGCCCCCTCCCAGGCTGTTTAAAAGCTGCCCCTAGGGAGCGCGAGCGACCAGGAGCGTGGCGAACAGGACGGGCAAACAGGGCGTGGCACGTCGAAGGGCGTGGCAGTTTGCACGGCAGTTCGCGCGGGCAGGGCGAGCGAGGGGCCCATCGTCGCTCTTTTGCAGCTGCCTCTCCCTTCGGTGCTTGTAACCTGCTTGCGTAGAACCTGACCATGGTATCGACCAGGCAGAAAACCATGGCCTCCGCATCTCGTGAGGCATCTCCAGCCACGGTCGCCAGTGTGGCTACTCAGACGGAGGGCTCGGGGAAACACGCAGCCGTCCAGGTCCTGGGCTGCAGAGTGTGCCCCAGCCTTCTGTCGGTCTCCGACAGCAGTGGTGGGTATGCCTGTGGGAGGTGTGCCCAGGTTGAAGAACTGCTCAGCCAGGTAGCGGAGCTCCGGGAGGAGGTGAACAGGCTCAGGAGCATCAGGGAATCAGAGAGGGAAATTGACTGGTGGAGGTGCGCTCTACCCTCTCTGAGGCAGGCTCACGAGACTGCCACGGCACAGGCGTCTCCTGTTACGCAGAAGACGGAGGTTCGCTCCTCCAGCCAGGCAGCGGGAGGAGACCTAGATCAAGGGGGGGAATGGAGGCAGGTGCCTATTCGGGGTGGTAGGCGAGCCCTCTCTCTGCCCACCTCACCTTCTCATCTACCCTTAAATAATCGATATGAAGGACTAGAGCAAGACAATCTAAATGACAAAGTAGACAAACACCCGTCCCAGTTGGAGGGGGCGCCTAAGACAATGCGACCTACACGTCGCATTGCCACATCATCCTTCAAAAAAGAAAGAAGGGCTATTGTTATGGGGGGCTCCCTTCTGAAAGGGACAGAGGGACCGATATGCTGACCGGACCCAACCCGCAGAGAAGTCTGTTGCCTCCCTGGGGCTCGGGTGAGAGACTTTGCCAATAAAGTCAAGCGCCTGGTACGGCCCACTGACTACTACCCGCTACTGGTCTTTCAGGCTGGTAGCGATGAAGTAGCAACGAGAAGTCCGAAGGCGATCAAAAGAGACTTTAGGGATTTGGGGCGACTACTTAGAGGATCAGGGGCGCAGGTGGTGTTTGCCTCTGTCCTTCCGATAGGGGGGATCGAAGCTGAAAGACGTACTGTTCACATAAACTCGTGGCTTCGAGACTGGTGTGACCGGCAGAATTTCGGTTTCTTTGATCATGGGAAGGTCTACGCTACACCGGGCCTGATGGCACCGGATGGGATGCGCCTCTCTCGGAGAGGGGTAAGGATCTTAGGTCAGGAGTTGGCAGGGCTGATAGATAGGGCTTTAAACTAGAGTCGAAGGGGGAAGGGGCTAAAACCAGGCGCGCAGGTGAAGACCTAAGGGATGGTACGCTAGAATCAGAGGGGCTGTGTGCCAGTGGGGTCCTTTGGTCAGATCCACAAGGTGCTGAGTGTAAGGAGACGCACCTGAAGTGCTTTTACACAAACGCACGCAGTATGAGGAATAAAATAGATGAGCTAGAAGTCCTGGCCCAGTCCCGCAACTACGACATCATCGGCATAAGCGAAACCTGGTGGGATGAGTCCTGTGACTGGGGTGTTGCAATAGATGGTTACAGGCTCTTCAGGAGGGACAGGCAGGGTAGGCGAGGTGGTGGGGTGGCGATGTATGTGAAGCAGGGGCTGGACTGTGTGGAACTTCAGGTCGGCGATGGCAAAGTTGAGAGCCTCTGGGTAAGGATCAAGGGACGAACGAATAAAGGGGATGTCGTTGTGGGAGTCTATTACAGACCGCCTGGCCAGGATGATAGCGCCGATAAATTATTCTTTACAGAACTAAGAGAGGCCTCGAGATTAACTCCCCTTGTCCTTATGGGGGACTTCAACTTGCCGGACGTTAACTGGGAGTGCCACACGGCTGACACGAGCAAGTCCAGGAGGTTCATGAAGCACCTAGATGATAACTTCTTGGTACAGGTGCTAACGGAGCCAACTAGGAAAGGTGCCCTCCTAGACCTGTTGCTAGAAAACAGAGAGGGTCTGGTGGGAGATGTGGTGATTGGTGGCCGCCTCGGTCATAGCGACCATGAAGTGGTTGAGTTCAAAATTTATGGTGACAGAAGGAAAAGTGCCACCAAAACCTCATCCCTAGATATGGGGAAAGCGGACTTCAGGCTGCTCAGGGAACTAGTCAGTAAGGTCCCCTGGGAAACTGCTCTTGAAGGCCTCGATGTCCACCAGTGCTGGTCACTCTTTAAGCGATGCCTCCTAGAAGCACAAGATAAGGCAATTCCGAAATATCGCAAGTCAGGCAGGCGGGGCAGGAGGCCGGTGTGGCTGACCAGGAATGTTCTAATGGAGATTAGGCGGAAACAGAGAGTGTTTCGCTACTGGAAGGAGGGCCAGGCGTCATGGAAAGAATACAGGGATGCTGTTCGTGTTTGTAGGGAGAAAGTTCGAGTGGCCAAAGCACAGCTAGAGTTGAAGCTGGCTGTGTCTGTGAGAGAAAATAAAAAGGGTTTTTTTAGATATGTAAATGGAAAAAGGAGAACTAAAGAATACATAGGGCTGCTCCTTGATAGGGAAGGTCTCCTCACAGACGATGACACAGGCAAAGCAGAGACGCTTAACGCCTTCTTTGCCTCTGTCATGCCGATGATGGGCTTCGGGACCCAGGGTGCCCTGAGCTGGAGGACCGGGACAGTGGGGATGACAAACTCCCAACTGACCCTGAACGTGTGCGGGATTTGCTACTCCACCTGGATCCCTACAAGTCCATGGGTCCGGATGGGATTCATCCCCGGGTGCTGAAAGAGCTGGCGGACGTCATCGCGGAACCTCTCTCAATTATTTTTCAACGATCCTGGGAATTTGGAGAGGTCCCGGTAGACTAGAAGCTGGCAAATGTTGTGCCAATTTTCAAGAAGGGTCAGAAAGAGGACCCTAGCAATTACAGGCCTGTCAGTCTCACGTCAGTGCCTGGTAAAATCATGGAGAAGTTGGTTCTCGGACTTATTGAGGCGCACCTGGGGGACAAAGCAGTCATTGGTCCCAGCCAGCATGGGTTTGTGAAGGGTAGGTCCTGCCTAACTAACCTGATTTCCTTTTATGATAAGATCACCCGTATGGTGGACCAAGGGAAACCAGCTGATGTGATTTTTTTGGACTTCAGCAAGGCTTTTGACACGGTTTCCCATAGGATCCTACTGGACAAAATGTCCACCATACAGCTAAATAAAAACATCATACGATGGGTGAGCAATTGGCTAACGGGCAGGGCCCAAAGGGCTATGGTAAATGGAGCTGCGTCAGGCTGGCGGGCGGTCACCAGTGGGGTCCCTCAAGGCTCCATTTTAGGGCCGGTACTTTTCAATATTTTTATAAACAATCTGGATGTAGGAATAGAGGGTATTTTGAGCAAGTTTGCTGATGACACCAAACTTGGAGGAGTTGTGGACTCAAATGAGGGCGTAAAGGCCTTGCAGAGGGATCTGGACAGGTTGGAGAGCTGGGCGATCACCAACCGCATGAAGTTCAATAAGAGCAAGTGCCGGGTCCTGCACCTGGGACGGGGAAACCCTGGCTGCATGTACAGACTGGGCGATGAGACGCTGGAGAGCAGCCTAGAAGAGAGGGATCTGGGGGTCGTGGTAGACAGCAAGTTGAATATGAGCCAGCAGTGTGCCCTGGCAGCCAGGAGGGCCAATCGTATCCTGGGGTGCATCAAGCACGGCATCGCTAGTAGGTCAAGGGAGGTGATTGTCCCGCTCTACTCTGCGCTGGTGCGGCCTCACCTCGAGTACTGTGTGCAGTTCTGGGCACCACAGTATAAAAAGGACATGAAACTGTTGGAAAGTGTCCAGAGGAGGGCTACGAAGATGGTGAAAGGCCTTGAGGGGAAGACGTACGAGGAACGGCTGAGGTCACTGGGCCTGTTCAGCCTGGAGAAGAGGAGGCTGAGGGGAGACCTCATCACAGTCTACAACTTCCTCGTAAGGGGGTGTCAAGAGGCAGGAGACCTTTTCTCCATTAACACTAGTGACAGGACCCGCGGGAACGGGGTTAAGCTGAGGCAGGGGAAATTTAGGCTGGACGTCAGGAGGGGGTTCTTCACAGAGAGGGTGGTTGCACACTGGAACAGGCTCCCCAGGGAAGTGGTCACTGCACCGAGCCTGTCTGAATTTAAGAAGAGATTGGACTGTGAACTTAGGCACATGGTCTGAACTTTTGGGTAGACCTGTACGGTGTCAAAGAGTTGGACTTGATGATCCTTAAGGGTCCCTTCCAACTCAGGATATTCTATGATTCTATGATTCTATGATTCTAGTGTTATAAATGAAGTCTCAACTCAATCTGAATTTAGTAATATTTATAAAAGAATATTTATAAAAGGTATAAAAGCTATAAAAGGCAAGTAAACAGCGCTGGATGTGCAGGGAGTCTACGCTCCACCAACACGCACACACAAACAGCAAACATTCTAAATATATAGAACATTGCTTTTACATACTAAACCCGAGTATGCCTATACATACATACAATCAGTAAAGGTAACAAACAATCCTTTAAATTCCATGACTTACTAAACTTGAGTACTCCTATACATATGTACAATCAGAAAAGGTAACAAACAATCCTTTAAGTTCCACGACTTAACAGTCTCCATTTTCCTGATTACAAACAACAGTCTCCATTTTCAATTCCTTTTGAACAATGTCTTGCTTTATGTTGTCAAGCAACTCGGTCTTCAGGCCTTATGTATCCCGTTCTTCCCAGATCGAAGAAAAGCATATCCATCTCCTTTTCAAGGCCAATAGGGCCTGGGTCAAAAGGCACGTTCAGGTCAGCAGGGGGCGTAACAGCAAAGGCCTGCAATGGCTGTAGCAGCAGAGGGGCCCATGGAGTAGCAGAAGGATCAGTAAAGGAGCCCGCAGCTCCCTCACTATCTGGCAAGCCACACGTTTGTGATTGTGGCTCCACATGGCTCTTTAAGGCCTCAGAGATTGCTCGTCAAGTGCTGAGCAATCCCACTGCAACCTTGTCATTTTTAGTTGCAGAGTCCCACACCCTGACCTCAATTTGGTCCCATGTTTCAGGATCATAAACTGTCCGATTGTTAAGAAGGAGAATAAGCTGTAAGGTTACTAGGACAGTCTTTGTTTCTAAGGACGTATGATTCCCCATAATGCGCAACTGCTTACCAGTGAGAGGCAGTTGTGTGCGCAGGTCCACTTCTCTCAGCTTGAGCTTCTCTCCAGCTCTGGTGTGCCTATTTCCAGAGACTTTAAGTACCAGCTTCTCTGAGCAGTTGGCCAAGTTTGGCCAAACCTATCTTCATTAGGCAATCAAAGTGCCTGTTCCCTTCCTGGTCTCTGTTCTGCCAGCCTGTTTCTCTACACTCCTTTTTCCTGCTTCTTTATTGATGACATAACTTCATCATGTTGCCTTTTTGTTTTTTTATATTGAGGGCAGGCTCCCCTCTTATACCCTTCTCTCCACAGCAGTTCTTTTCAAAACAACTTTTTCATTGGTCAAACAACTTTGAATGTAACAACAACAGCAAACACCCAGAAACATCCATGCCTTAATGGCTGGAGAACAAGAAACCAGCTGGAGAACAAGAAACCAGAGACTGCATGGAGTCTCCTGAATCACCCTTCTTGGTTCCCTCTATACTCTTTTATATTCCTGATGGCCTCATCGTTAAGAGTCTAATGTTATCTCAACCATGGGGCTTTCCAACCCCCATGGCCACATTCCCGCATCTCCGTCTTCTTTATTAATATCAACCATTTTCTCGACACGAATTACCACTGCATATATAACATATTGTTTAGTTTTACATTGCATTTTCCATTGCAAAGTCGGTCCAAAAATTCCATAGGGGTTTCTTTTGGACCTTCTTGGAACAGATTCTCAATTCCCAATTTAACCAGATTTTGGTATTTACCTTTCATTATTTCTGGGGTGCCTATAGTCTCAGTGTGGGGTCAGTCAGGGGAATGCAGTCTTCAACAGTTTACTGAGCAGTCCCTTTGGCAATCTGAGCTCACCCATAAACTCAGATTGTTTTAAGAGTTAACTGCTTTTCTGTTTCCATGACAAGTCTCTCGGACCCATCATGGTCCCTCTGCCCCAGAGGGCTCACACTGGTGATTTTGAGATCCCAGCCTCCTGTTGAGGCAGAACTATTAACATTCCTACATCCTCTTTCCCTGCTCATTCAACTTCAAACAGCTCTGTTACATACTACATGTCACACCTTTTCCACAAAAATTTACATTTCAACAGGACCGAATTTCAAGCTGAATGCCAATTTTTCTCATGCACTTTGTTAGTAAGCCCATACAAAACAAGGAATCACTCCTGTGTATCCGTCAATATGGGGGTTTAAAAAGGTATTGAGGCCTAAATAAATTCCCTCTCCCCCTTCTTACCAAATTCCCAGGGCTCAAACCCAAACCACCAAAGAAATGACTCTCTCCATTCTACTGCTTTGATAATCAGTCAGTCCCCTCCCCCCAGTACTTGGGAAACTGACCAAACACCACAGCAAATACACCAACACTTCTCAACTGTTAGTTACTTAGATAATGCTCCCGCCTTTTTCTTGTCACACTCAAAGCATTTAAGAGCAAAAAAAGGATCACAAGCTACATGGCCAGGCCCATATATTAGGCACCACCAATCAAAACTTGGATAAAACAGCCCTTCTTTTCGGTCTGTCACACACTTCGTTCGTCTCCGCCCACTCCTCTCGCAGAGAATACGGAACCATGGATTGGAACTCCGCACTCGCTTCACAGTGATGCTGCGTCTCTCACACAGCACAATCATGCAATCACACAAAGAGGCCTCTAGCACATCTCATTCATACCACAAGGATATAATTTAGAATGATAACCAACCAAACAAGTATTGTCTCTGACTGTGTTCTTCGTGGAGTGACTTATTCCACTTTGTTTCGAACCCTTACACTTACACAAATACTTTCAACACAAAATACCTGGACGTTTAAGAATAAGACATACAATTTTTAACACTCCAGTTAGTATCCCTCCAGCAGCTGAAAACATACCGTTTGTCTGCTGCTTCAGGAAATCTTTGTCTGCTCTTGTGGTGAGCGGCTGAGAGTGGAGTCCCCTCCGAGCAAAACACTCAGGGTGCACCTAGGGGCGTCCTCTCTGCAGCCAATCCCGCAGCCAAACAGAGTGTCTCCTGCCTGGCTCACCAAAATGACTCACAGAAATATGACTCCACAATCAGTAAGATTGTAAAGTAGGTATGTTTACTTGACGCTGGGTGGCACGGGGTGGGGGGGTAGCCCCACCAATGTCGTGTGCCTAACGTGGCAACTTGCTTTGGTTATAAAAGATCTGGTTCTCGGGGTCCAAGGGGCTCCTGTTATATGGAGGTCTAAGTGCAGCACAGGCACAGTACATTGCAAATGTAGCACATATTCATTCTTAATCAATCACTCTCTAATTTCTAATTCCATGTTTCAGGTGCAACATACTTGCTCTCTTCCGGATCCACGGGTATTCTACTATTAACAGGAATGTTCAAAGCCTGACAGACCCAGTCCTCTGTGGACCCAAATATCGGTCAAAATACATGGGGTCTTAAGGGTTCTTTTGGTCATTCTATCATATAATACTGGACCATTTTTAATTTACTCTTTCATTTTCTGGGGCCCCTATTGTTCCAATTTCTAATCATTATTCCTAATGGACTTTCTGGTGGTATGTCTGGTAATTTGCTCCCTTTCTTCTGGTCCTTGGTCTTCGATTTTCTCTGACCCATATAGGAATTTTACCATGGCAATTCCCACAGCCCTTGGTTACCTTAGTAAGAGTGTCTTGCAGGGGGTTTAGGACCTCTCACCCACCCACGAATCCTATAGGAATTGCTTCGGTCCTTCATCGGCCAAGTCCCTCGCGGGTGATTGGAACTGCGGTTAGAAGACCTCCACACTCACTTCGGAACTGAGTTCCGTCTCAGTCACAGTCTTACACACACAGGCAACCGAATCCCACCCAACCGAACGGTATACGCCTTAAACACTTATGACTCCGTTGTCTTCGTTCAGATCTTCGCGCGCAGAATTACAGGCAAAATACAGTGCTGCAGCCGGCAAGGGAGCTTGTAAAAAAAATCAAAATCTTTGCTTACCTTTATTCAGGTTCAACATGGCGTTAGTCCCGACCTGACTTGATCAGGAGCCACCAAATGGTGGGGCGCCCCTCCTAGATCAAATCAGAATTCAGGAACCAAAGCCCTCCCGGACGAGCCCCCATTTGTAATAAATGGCTCAGTCTTCAAAATAGGACTATAATAAAAGTTTACAATTTATTAAAGGAACAGAGGTAAGCAAACAGCACTGGGTTTGCCGGGAGCCTCTGCTCCACCAAGAAGCACCCCAGTTACATCAAGCAGCTGATTTTTATGCTCCTAGGCTAATACATATTCATTACTGTTATAAGTGAGACCACGAAAATTTTCTGGTCTATCAAAAGTGTTTTATTAATTAATCAATTAAGTAAGCAGGCACAACCAAAACAGCACTGGGCGGCTGGGGAGTCTCCACTCCACCACAACACGCAACTTCCCTTTCCAGTGTTGCTGTTTTATAGCATTCAAGTTCCGGCTTGTCGAGACTTGTCGAGACCTGTCGACTTGTCGACTTGTCGAGACTTGTTCTGAGGCTGCGCAGTCTGTTGTTGGGGGTCGTTATTCTTCCTCTGGTGATCACGCGTTGTGCTTGTGTTCAGGTGGGGGCAAAACAGGATGTCTTGCAGTGGGTGGGTGGTATCTTACAGAATCTTTGTTTTAATAAGGATGTTTACCCAACCCCCCTTCCCCATTTGTCCCCATGTCACAATGCCGTGATGTTGCGAAGCACGGACGAAAGCACAACAGACACCAGCCGAGTCAGATCATGCTTCACCATTTTATTGCCCGAATAGCCCAACTTTTATAGTGAATTTTACAGGGGTGGACAGTGTTTCACACAAGATTATTGGTCAAAAGCACTCAGACAAACCGTTAAGAAAATAACACCACCTGCAAGAAAAGAACCCCCCTTTTGATTAGAAGTTAGGAAAACAACCCCCTTTGTGCTTAACGGCCACGTAGACCTAGTCCTTGAGGCCAGCTGCTGATAACAATATTATCTGAGTTCCTTAATTGGGTGATGTGGGAGTCATTGCAGTGGGAGCTTCTCACAGTTACTCTGGCAGCTTGGTTTGCTCAGCTACAGCAGGCCCTGAGATTTCTAAGGCCTACCCCTGGTTGCTTAAAGCAAGCTTAGATCGAACAATTATGCCAATTCCCAACACCATGAGTTGTGAAACCTTATCTCCTCAGTAGATTCTTTAAATTCTCAAGGACAATGAACAAACTCCCTACTAATTTATCACAATTACTACTTCTAAAAAAACCAGGGTTATTATAATTAGTTTCCAGAATCCAAACTCTCCCACTGGAGCATGCGTATCAGTCTCCAGTGGTCCCTCTGGGGGTGTCTTGTGCTGAAGGCTCATAGTCTTCCTCCCAGGATTTTTTTCTTGTCCTTCTCCTATGTCCATCTTGGCTGTATGTCAGAGACTTGTGCAACATCCCCTGCAAGCTTTGTCTTTTAGTCGTCCTTCAGCTTTCCCCTTCTCCTTAATCTCCTGGCCAGATATCAGAGACTTGCATAGTGTCCCATGCAATAGTCATAATAGCAGTTATTCTGAAACTCCTCAGATATCAAAGACTTCAAGGAAAAGCCTACAAATACATTTCCCTTCAAGCTCTCTATTGACACGAATTGCTAAAACGTTCCTTTGCAAGATACAAGAACTATATACATTAACCACTCTGTTTTTCTTAGACTTGTGGTTATACAAGGGTATGTAAGACAGAAGGTCACATTCATCATACCATGTGGCCCTAGCATTGTTCCGTATTGACACGAATCAGATGAACACATTTCGCAATATCCTCCCACACACCTTGCTGCCCACCATCACACTGTCTCAGGGTGGATTCGTGGGTGGTATTCTTAACTGTTTAACCTTAGGGAAAAAAACCACCACCAACAACAACAACAAAACAAACAAACAAACTGTTGCATTAAGGTGTGTAGCCGATTAACCTTTATGGGTCCAGTCGGATTTACCAATAACACATTAACCGTTATGGGTCTGTTCGGATTCAGAGCACTGAACTACCCCGGTCACGGATTCACCAATGACATATAACCACCCATACTCTAGTCGCGTTTAATGAGAACTATCACGACTAGGAACAATGCAATCAAGGGCATAAATTTATTACAGCAAGAGGCACACAGGTTCTTTGGATTGGCAGCGATAGTTAATGTCTGCAAAAGCAAGCTAGCATGCATGAAATACACAGGTGACACAGGCACGCAGCCCGGAAATTAACATGTTAAAAGGACACAAAGACTCTATAGAGATTTCTAAGTTTCCGCGGAGACACACGGTATAACCAAGTGTTCAAATCTCACCCAAAGGTATCCCAATGAGGGGAGGAAGAGAGGCTCAGCCTGTCACTGATCCCAGGAGTCAGGAGGTCCTCGGGATGGTATCTTCCCTGATGGTGGTACCCCCCCTGATGGTGGTACCTTCCCTGATGGTGGTACCTTCCCTAACATCCCTTCTCTCTTAGGCCAATTTATATTATTTTCTATCTTTTAGGTGGAGCTTGAGTGACTCTAGTCAAGCATATCTTAATTATGATCTGTGAAAAGTTTTCCCATCTCCATTTAAAGGTATAGGCTCCAAGAAATTCAGAGCGCATACTCAGTGAGGGGTGATTGCACCTTGGAGGTGGGTAGCTTTTGGGATGGAGATGTGTTTTGGTATTATAATGATATTATAATGAGCAAAAGTACACTAGGGGACAGCATTTGTCAAAACATGACAGGTCCTTGGTTCAGGGTAGCAAAAAGTGCAGCTTATTGGTCTCAGTGTGCACAAGAACAATCGAGTCCCCACCTGGTCACAGAGCCTGGACATGGTGTCTCCACTCCACTCTACACTCCACACTGTTCCTTAGAATCAGCACACCACGTTCCCCCAGCGTGATAGCATCTAAGGTTGGAAGCCTAGGGAACACTTAGGTAATGCAGCTACGCCCTACCCTGAAAGTCTCTTCAATGCTGTACATTTTCTTTAAAATGTGAATGTTAGTTTTATTTTCTTAGTTACTTTAAGCAATTGCACCACACAAACAAACAAACAAAAACAAAAAAAAAACATTCTGAAGACCTAGCAATAGGAGTATACTAGTTAGCCATGGATGTTCACAACACTCAAAAGCTATTGTAATTGGCCCATAGAGAAAGAAGGCAGTAGTACCATTCCTGATATCGTCCACAAACTGAATTCCAAAGAAGGAAAAACAGAGAGCGTAGTTGTTAATATTCTCAAAGAGATAGTTCCCAAATGACAGAGATAGCTATGTAGGGCCCAAATACCAAATTAGGCTCAAGGCCAGTGCTTTACAGCGCAGAGAATTGAGAATTGGAAAAAAAAACCACACACACACACACAAAAAAAAAAACACACACACAAGAAAAAAACAGGCTTCAACAGACTCTCAGATCTGATCTATTGTAGAAGGGAGAACATGGCATGGATCACATAAAACAGGATCACATGGAAAAGTATTAAGAGCAAATTAGATAACACTGCTACTAGCAACTGTTAACTATGATAGTTTTAAGTTCTCTCTAAAGTGCTCTGATCAAATATATTTTTATCTCAACCCTTCGAGCCCCACTTTGGGTGCCAAAAAGGACTGTGGTGGTTTTACCCTGCTGCGCAGATGAACTCCACCACAACACAAAAAGAACTTATTTTTCAAAAGAAGAGGGGGAGAAGAAAGTATGGTAGAAAGAAAAGAAAAAAAAAAAAAAGCTCACATGTTGAGATAAGGATAATTTAAGTACAGGAAAAGAAAAAGAAAATAAAACAACCAAAAGCCACACAGAAGCACAGTATGAAGGAAAAAACAAATTCTCTACTTCTTATCAACGAGCAATGTTCAGCTATGTCTTGGGAAGCAGGACCTCAATACACATAGCAGTTGTTTGGGAGGACGGACATCTTCATAATGAGAGCCCCCCCCACACACACACACACTTCTCCTTCCCCTTTCCCACCTTTTATTGCTGAGTGGGATATTATATGGTATGTAATATCCCTCTGGTTGGTTTAGGTCAGCTGTTCTGGTGATGTCCCCTCCTGACTTCTTGCCCACCCCCAGCCTACTGGCTCTTGGGGGGACTTTGGAGGGAAGCTTGATGTTGTGCCAGCACTGCTTAGCAATAGACAAAACATTGGTGTGATAGCAGGGCTGTTCTAGCTGCAAGTGCAGAGCACAACACTGTATGGGCTGCTGCAGGGAACGTTAACTCCATTCTGCCAGACCCACTACAGGAGGGCATCATGTTCTTTGTGGATAATGGAAGAACAAAAAGTGTAAGAATAAAGGAAGTTTACCTGAAGTTGTAAATCTTGTATGTTTTGAGTATTTACCTCTGCTTCTCAATGAATGCTTTAACAACTCTAAAATTAAAGTAGCTCTATAATGTGTTGCCACAGAAAAGTACAGATGATGTAATTGTACAGCAACTTTGAAGAGCTTTAGAGGCAAATTAGTGACTGATTCTGTAACACACTTAATTCTGTTAATTATTCCATTTTTTGTAGAAATAATCAGTATAAATGTTTATCATTGTCCTGGTTTTGGCTAGGACAGAGGTAATTTTCCTCCTAGTAGCTGGTAGGGTGCTGGTAGGGTGCTGGTTCCTCCTAGTAGCTGGCTGGGATTTAGGATGAGAATAATGTTGATAACATGCTGATGTTTTAGTTGTTGCAGAGCAGTGCTTACACAAAGCCAAGGACTTCTCAGCTTCTCACACTGTCTCAGGACTGTCACAGTGGGCAGCCTGGGGATGCAGCAGGAGCTTGAAGGTGACAGAAACAGGACAGCTGACCCAAATTGGCCAAAGGGGTATTCCATACCATCTGACATCATGCCGAACAATTAATATGGGGTGGCTGGCCAGGGTGGGGAGACCAGCTGCTCTGGGACAGGGTGGGCATCTGTCAGCGGGTGGTAAGCAATTGCATTGTGCATCACTTGTTTCATACATATTATTATTAGTAGTGCTATTATCATTATTATTATTATTTTCCTTTATTTTCTATCCTAATAAATTGTCTCTATCTCAACCCACAAGCTTTCATTTTATTTTTTTTTCCGAATCTCTCCCCCATCCCAGAGAGGGAGGTGGGGGAGGGTGAGCCAACTGCTGTGTGGTGTTTAGCTGCTGGCCAAGTTAAACCACTACAGTCTTTTTGGTGCCTGACATGGGGCCCAAAGGGTTGAGATAATGACAGATCTGACCAGATCATCTTTTAAAAAAAAATGTTATAAGCATTAGACCAGTTTAATAGTTGCTAATCACAATGTTAATTTTTTTGATCTCAGGTCTGCCATGCTTGTTTTCCAAATTGAGTTATATAGCACATTACTTACTGTATGTGTTCCCTGTCTTTCTGCTTATCGTTTCTGGGGGCTGGTATAGGGTTATTATTTTGCTGTACTGTGTAACGCTGGCTTATGATTATGATTGAATTACTGTCCATCAACTCCATACTTTGGAAGCCCTATCTCAGAAACTATTAATAATTACACCTTTTGCCCTTTTTCTTTGGTAAGCCAATCTATGGAGGGGACGAGGGAGATGTTTTTTCCCACTTGTTCACTCTCCCTTTCTCCTTCACCTCCCCCTTCTCTTCCAGGTGAGTTACAATAATTCTCCAAATCTTTGAATATCCTTGGGATGTTCAGACCAGCATGTTCACACTGTTATGTCTCCCGAATGCATTTCAGGTTTTAAGGTTAAACAACTACTTATGAATGTCATCCAGAGATCTGTCCTGAGGCAGCATAGATAAGAGTGGCAGGGAGTGTGGGCAGATATGGGCAGGCATCTAGAGGGAAGTCGGTCAAGGGAAGTGATTGTCCAGTTCTACTATGCGCTGGTGCGGCCTCACCTCGAGCACTGTGAGAAGTTTTGGGCACCGAAATACAAAAAGGACATGAACCTACTATTGGAGAGTGTCCAGAGAAGGGCTACAAAGATGGTGAAGGGCCAAGAAGGGAAGACATATGAGGAGCAGCTGATGTCACTTGGCCTGTTCAGCCTGGAAAAGAGGAGGCTGAGGGGAGACCTCATCGCAGTCTACAGCTTCCTCAAGAGGGGGAGCAGAGCGGCAGGCACCGATCTATTCTCTCTGGTGACCAGCGATAGGACCCAAGGGAATGGAGTCAAGCAGTGACCGGTGAGGTTCAGGTTGAATATCAGGAAAAGGTTCTTCACCGTGAGGGTGATTGCACACTGGAACAGGCTCTCCAGGGATGTATTCACAGCACCAAGCTTTTCGGAGTTTAAGAAGCTTTTGGACTATACTCTCAGTCATCTGGTCTGAATTTTTGGGTAGACCTGTGTGGAGCCAGGAGTTGGACTGGATGATCCTTGTGGGTAACTTCCAACTTGGGATATTCTATGATTCTATTCTGTGATACTATGAACTCATGCCACTGCTGAGTGCTGCAGTGCCGGACATGATAGAACTCCAGTACGAACTGGAATCAAAGACAGTCAAGTGGTACGCCACAACTGATATCACTAATGCATTTTTCTCCATCTCTTTAGCAGCAGAGTACAGGCCAGAGTTTGCTTTTACTTCGATGGATGTCCAATTCACCTGGAATAAAATTCCCCAGGGGTAGAAACACAGCCCTACCATTTGCCATGGACTGATTTAGTCTGCACTGGAGCAGGGGGAAGCTCCTGAACACCTGCAGTACATCGATGACATAGTCGTGCAGGGTTACAAAGCAGAGGAAGTATTTGAGAAAGGGAAGAAAATAGTCCAAATCCTTCTTAAGGCCAGTTTTGCCATAAAACAAAATAAAGTCAAAGGACCTGCACGAGAGATCCAGATTTTAGGAATAAAATGCCAAGATGGACGCCGTCAAATCCGAATGGATGTGATCAACAAAATAACAGCTATGTCTCCACCAACTAGCAAAAAAAGAAACACAAACTTTCCTAGGTGTTGTGGGTTTTTGGAGAATGCACATTCCAAATTACAGTCTGTTTGTAAGCCTGCTCTATCAGGTGCCCCATAAGAAGTACGATTTCAAATGGGGCCCTAAGCAACAACAAGCCTTTGAACAAATTAAATGGGAGATAGTTCATGCAGTAGCCCTTGGGCCACTCCAAAGAGGACCAGATGTAAAGAATGTGCTCTAAACCACAGTTGGGGAGAATGACCCCACCTGGAGCCTCTGTCAGAAAGCTCCAGTGGAAACTTGAGCTTGACACCTCGGGTTTTGGAGTCAAGGATACAGAGGATCTGAGGTCTGCCACACGGCAACCGAAAAGCAGATATTGGCAGCGTATGAAGGTGTTCGATCTGCTTTGGAGGTGTTTGGTATTGATGCACAGCTCCTCCTGGCACCCAGACTGCCAGTACTAGGCTGGATGTTCAAAGGAAGGGTCACCACTACACATCATGCAATGAAGCTGTTGAGGGGTCTGGAGAACAAGTCTTATGAGGAGCGGCTGAGGGAGCTGGGCTTGTTCAGCCTGGAGAAGAGGAGGCTCAGGGGTGACCTTATCGCTCTCTATAGGTACCTCAAGGGTGGCTGTAGCGAGGTGGGGGTTGGTCTATTCTCCCACATGCCTGGTGACAGGATGAGGGGGAATGGGCTAAAGTTGTGCCAGGGGAGGTTTAGGTTGGATATTAGGAAGAACTTCTTTACTGAGAGGGTTATTAGGCATTGGAATGGGCTGCCCAGGGAAGTGGTGGAGTCACCATCCCTGGAGGTCTTTAAAAGATGTTTACATGTAGAGCTTAGTGATATGGTTTAGTGGAGGACTTAGTGTTAGGTCAGAGGTTGGACTAGATGATCCTGGAGGTCTTTTCCAACCTAGATGATTCTGTAATTCTGTGATGTTACATGCAGTAAGTGGGTTGCACTGATTACTCAGCGGGCTCGAATAGGAAACCCCAGTCGCCCAGGAATCTTGGAAGTGATTGTGGACTGGACAGAAGGCAAATGTTTTGGGATATGACCAGAGGAGTAGGAAAGTGACCCATGCTGAAGAAGCCCCACTTTACAGCAAGATACCAGAAAATGAGAAGCATTATGTCCTGCTCACTGATGGGAGCCTCAAGCCAGCCAGCAATTGGCCACTGACCAAAGCTCATCTTTAACACTAGCCAATTTACTTTATCTCAACCTTGTTCAAGTTGTTGTTTCTACCGCTTGTTTCCTCATTATCTATAACTCAGGGATGTGTGAAACAGCGTGAAGCCACCTGTGAATGGTGTTTATGAAAGGCATGGGTTTATGAAAGGCAGGTCCTGCTTGACGAACCTGATCTCCTTCTATGACAAAGTGACGCGCTGGGTGGATGAGGGAAAGGCTGTGGATGTGGTCTACCTTGACTTCAGCAAGGCTTTTGACACCGTCTCCCACAGCATTCTCCTCAAGAAACTGGCTGCCCTAGGCTTGGACTGGCGCACGCTTCGTTGGGTTAGAAACTGGCTGGATAGCCGGGCCCAAAGAGTCGTGGTGAATGGAGTCAAGTCCAGTTGGAGGCCAGTCACTAGTGGTGTCCCCCAGGGCTCGGTGCTGGGGCCGGTCCTCTTTAATATCTTCATCGATGATCTGGACGAGGGCATTGAGTGCACCCTCAGTAAGTTTGCAGATGACACCAAGCTATGCACATGTGTCCATCTGCTTGAGGGTAGGAAGGCTCTGCAGGAGGATCTGGATAGGCTGCACTGATGGGCTGAGGTCAACTGCATGAAGTTCAACAAGGCCAAGTGCCAGGTCCTCCACCTGGGGCTCAATAACCCCAAGCAGAGCTATAGGCTGGGAGAGGAATGGTTGGAGAGCTGCCAGGCAGAGAGGGACCTGGGAGTGATGGTGGATAGTCGGCTGAATATGAGCCAGCAGTGTGCTCAGGTGGCCAAGAAGGCCAACGGCATCCTGGCTTGTATCAGGAACAGTGTGACCAGCAGGGCTAGGGAGGTGATCGTCCCCCTGTACTCAGCTCTGGTGAGGCCGCACCTCGAGTACTGTGTTCACTTTTGGGCCCCTCGCTACAAGAAGGACATCGAGGTGCTTGAGCGGGTGCAGAGAAGGGCGACGAAGCTGGTGAGGGGCCTGGAGAACAAGTCCTACGAGGAGCGGCTGAGGGAGCTGGGCTTGTTCAGCCTGGAGAAGAGGAGGCTCAGGGGTGACCTTATCGCTCTCTATAGGTACCTCAAGGGAGGCTGTAGCGAGGTGGGGGTTGGTCTGTTCTTCCACGTGCCTGGTGACAGGACGAGGGGGAATGGGCTTAAGTTGCGCCAGGGGAGTTTTAGGTTAGATGTTAGGAAGAACTTCTTCACTGAAAGGGTTCTGAGGCATTGGAACAGGCTGCCCAGGGAAGTGGTGGATTCACCATCCCTGGAAGACTTCAAAAGACGTTTACATGTAGAGCTTAGGGATATGGTTTAGTGGGGACTGCTAGCGTTAGGTCAGTGGTTGGACTCGATGATCTTGAGGTCTCTTCCAACCTAGAAATTCTGTGATTCTGTGATTCTGTGAATTCCTTTCCCACAATTCCCCCTCTTTTATTTTCAGTCAACCAAACACTTTCTATAGATTTTTCTATCAAGCACCGCAGACATTGCAATAAGCAAGGTACAGTAAGCAACAGGGTGAAAATGTCATGCAGAATTACAATTGTAAAGTAGCGTGCCTACTAGGATCGACATCAGTCAACAATCCACTAAGCGCTAGGGATGTTGCTTCGCAGCGATGCTGCTTCTCACTCGCACAGCACAATCACACAATCACGCAAAGAGGCCTCTTGCACTTCTCATTCATACCACAAGAGAATATCACTTAAAATAATTTGTCCGCAGCTTCAGGAGGTCCTAGCCTACTCCCGTGGTGAGCAGCTCAGAGTGGAGACTCCTCCAAGGAAAATGCTCGGGGTGCACCTAGGGGCGTCCACTCCACAGTCAATCCCACAGCCGAGCAGAGTGGCCTCTGGAACAAGGAATGATGGTATTATAGTTTTCTATAATTACACCAAAGAGATGCATTGCAATGTGGTGGTTTTACTCGGGTGGGCAGCTGAGCTCCACCACAACCGCTCTCTCACTCCCCCTCTCCTCAAAGAGGAAGGGGGAGAAAATAAAAGACAAAGAGTTCAAGGTTTGTGATGAGAATGGTTTAATTAAAAGGAAAGGGAATGGGGAGGAAAAACAAACAAACAAACAAAAAACAAACAAACAAAACAAAACAAAACAAACAAAAAACCAACAAAGAAACAACAAGGCCGCGTTGAAGCACCGAGAGAAGGAAAAAAAATTATTCTCTACTTCCCATCAACAAGTGATGTTCGGCCAAGTCCTGGAAAGCAGGGCCTCAAAACATGTTGTGGTTGTTCAGGAGGAACAGCCCCCTCCCCCACAAGAGAGCCCCTTTTTATTGCTGAGTGTGACATCAGGTGTTATGGAATATCACTTTGGTTGGTTTAGGTCAGCTGCCCTGGCGATGTCCCCTCCCCATCACTTGCCCTCCCCCAGCCTGCTGGCTCTTGTGGGCTTGGAAGGAGTCCTGATGCTGTTCCGGCACTACACAGCAATAGACACAACACTGGAGTGATATCAGTGCTGTTCCAGCTACGAGTGCAGAGCACAGCACTGTATGGGCTGCTGCAGGGAAAGGTGACTCCATCCCAGACAGACCCAACACATGTAATAAGGAGCAAGATCCTTTCCCTACCTGTTCTGTGGTTTTTCCTGTGTGTCCCCTTTTTTTGTTTATTTATCAGTGTTTTCAAGGTGCGATGTGTGCGCTCAACAATGGCTTGACCCATGGGGGAATGAGGAATTCCTGTGATGTGTCAGATACCCCAAGTTTGAATAAAGGTTTGACTACCATAAGCGGGGCCATTGTCGTTTTTTATTTCCTTTGGGATGCCTAGCGCTACGAAAGCAACACGGCAGTGAGCCTGGACATGGCAACTAGTTTCACCCGCTGCAGGTGTCGCCCAAATTGCATGAGAGAAAGTATATACCGATACGTGAACATATTTCAAGCGACCAAATTCTGGAATATGTGTTACGCTGGTCTGCCATAACTGTAGGGACAGTAGACCTCTAGGGTTTACCGTTAAAGGCGTGGTCGAAACATGTTGACAGTCAGGACATATTTGGACAATCAATTTGACGTCAGTGATCGATATAGCGAATTGTTTCACCAAAACCTTGGCGGATAGATGGAAAAAGGCATGGGATAACCATGCTTGCTCCAGCACCTTAGGCATCAGGGCTATCAGGGTCATATTAGTTAGCTAGCCAGTGCGTGCGTTACCCTTTGTAAAAAAACTGGGTAACATGGTGTGGCTCCACACGTGAATAATACAATACGGGTACACTCGCTGCTCTACCAAAAATAACAGCACTTTAAATTTTAGAAACAAGTTTTTCTTTGGGACATGTCTCAAATGTGCCCTCTCAATGCTCTGAGTGACACCTACAACATACTGCAAGTCTGATACAATATTCAGAGGTACTAGGTATTTTCTTTTTTTTTTTCCTTTTTTTTTTCTTTTTTTTTATCTTTTTCTCTTTTTTTTTTTTTTATTTAACACATTTTTATTGAGAGTGCAGCACAGATACTTTCCCTGAAACAATTACTTCAAAACATTTATGAACATAATTTGTCAAATGTATGCTAACAAATTTACTTAAATACATACATTTAAAAAAAAAACCTGAAAAACAAACATTTAACGTCCTAAGACACATTCACAATGAAATTTCTCCATCATTTATGTTTTTTATCTCTAACACAAGAGGACACAAGTCTGAAAATCTGCATATATTAAGCTACCACAGAGCACAGAAAATATATGAAGAAGTTATCACGGATTTGGGGTAGGAGGTTTAAAGAAATTAATCTTTCGGCAGTATCGTAGAATAAATGGCACAGAAACTATAGTAATGCTGAGTCGAACTGGAGCAAACAATTTGTGAATAGCATATGCCAACAGAAATGTGCCTGTACCAGCAGCCCTTTTAGTTTGTAGTGATGATTCACTGAAACCAAGTTTGAAGAGAACTGCAGTCATATCCACACCACTTGACACAGCCAGGTAGAGATACTGATGAAATTCCAACGTGGAATGAAACCCCTACAGCACCACATTCTTTGAAAATTTTTTTCAGCTGCTGGGATTTATTGAGTTTCTTGTTTTCACTGCTGAGATCTGTGGCTGCCTTTTCAGGGAATCCACCCACATCCTTGGCCGAGCTGCGGGCGGCGGCCCACAGCGCCAGCAGAGGCTGGGGGGGAGGGGTGGCCCGGGATGGGGGTGAGCAGCAGCGGAGGCGGCAGTGCAGGCGGCGAGCAGGGGCCCGCAGGGTGGCGGGCCCGGGCACAGAAGCAGGTTGAACATGGCAGCGCCCGGTGCGTTTGGGGGGGCACACAAACCTGAGAAATGCAGCAGCCGGCGGCGGGGTGGGTGGGAGGGGTGGTGACAGCAGGGGTGCAGGTGGCACTGGGCATGACAGTGGGGGTGCAGGTGGTGCTGGACCCTGTGTTAGCATTGCATTTCAACCGTTGGGTCGTACCTGCACCGGGAAAGCCATTCCAGCTGTGAGAAACACTCAATAGCCAATATCTTAGGCTCAGGCAAGGATCTCAGTGAAGTAGTAATTTATTCGTGATTGCAATGGCAGGCACCCCACAAGCAGGAGAGTGCCCCTACTAGTTCCAAAACACAGTTTATATACTTTTTGACGACAGGACCCTCCCCTGTTTCTCCACTGAGTGGGTAATCCAGGTTCACAATCTATCTGATGCTTCACAAACAATGCATGGCCTTCAGTTGCCAGCCTGTTAAATTTCAAATTTCTTTTGACATTTTTACTGCTTGAAGTGGTAATGTTTCTTCACTTATCTGACTTGACTTAACACCGCGATTTTCACCTAATTGTCCTAAGGAGTCTGGTTGTCTGCATTTTACAAGGTCGCCTGCTAAGCTTTCTTATCACTGTAAGCATATCTCAATACCACATTCCTTTCCACTAAACAATGTAACTCTGCAAAAACAACATTTCTATTCCCACAATTCCCCCCTTTTCTTCTTTATAAACTGTTGATTTTTGCAAAACTTTTCTCTAAGGTGTAATTTGGTAGATATCTTCCTCTTCTTCACTTTCTCTGCTTTCCATCTCCTTATCATCACCTTATCTGAGTAAGATGGTGGCTCATCCATGGTCATTTGTTTCAATAGTGCAGTTTCACGTAACCACTGTACTAGTCCTCTTACACAGGGGATAATGCAGCAACTGTTATATATGGAGTGGTAATTCGTGTGGTTGGTTGGTTAAGATGGTTGATATTAATAAAGAAGAGGGAGATGTGGGAGTGTGGCCATGGGGGTCAGAAAGCTCCATGGTTGGTGATAACATCAGACTCTTAACGATGAGGCCATCAGGAATGTAAAAGAGTTTAGAGGGAACCAAGAAGGGTGATTCAGGAGACTCCATGCAGTCTCAGGGTTGCTTGTTCTCCAGCCATTAAGGCATGATTTTCACCTAATTGTCCTAAGGAGTCTGCTGTCTGCATTTTACAAGGTCTGCATTTTACCATTTTCTTGACACAAATTACCACTCCATATATAACACAATCCATCTTCTTATTGTTTGGTACCCACCAGAACAGTGACTCAAACCCTGCAAAAATTTGATTCCTGGCTTTCTGTTCATCGGGAACTCTTCTAGGCACCCCAATAGAATCTAGGAATCTATCATGAAATGATACTCTTTTTACTTCTTCACATCTTTTACTTCTTCTGGGTATTTGAGATGTTTCTCTTTCAAATCACAGAATCACAGAATCACAGAACTGTAGGGGTTGGAAGGGACCTAGAAAGATCATTGGGTCCAACCCCCCTGCCAAAGCAGGTTCCTCAGAGCAGGCTGCCCAGGTAGGTGTCCAGACAGGCCTTGAATATCTCCAGAGAAGGAAACTCCACAACCTCCCTGGGCAGCCTGTGGAGTGAATGCCAGGGTGAAGGGTATAGCTTATTGTACAAGTGCACATGTGCCTCTCCAGTTAGATGGTAGGGTGGACTGTAAGATCTTCCCTCCACAGTACCACCAGAGATCTGCCCTGGGGATCTCAAGTCTTGAGCAGTTTCCCATCAAGTCCTTGGTAGCACAAGGAAAATTCTCCCAGGTGCTGGGTAGCACTCACACCCTGCCATGAGAGGCAAGCTGTATGGTTATCTATAGCTGTAGAGAATGCAGGGGGAACCCTGATATTGCTATCATGCAAGGAACAGCAAAGAGAGACTTACAGGCCTCATTTCCCCAGGCAGTGTTTTCTTGGTACAATGCAATCATACATCGCATCCCCTGGGACTCCTTCCCCATGGGAAGGGCACTATCTGGGCAATCGGTCATCCCGAGGCACAAGCATAGCAATTGCTATGGTTGAGACTCTGGACAGTATGTTTTTCATTCTATCCAGGCATTCACATCCCCATACCCTGTTTGAATCTCAAATGTTTGAACTGCCACATTTCAAAGAGGGCCTCCTGTTTACTCTCCTGTTTTCTCCTTGAGTTTCTCCCTTTCTCTGATGGCAATAGAGGATTGTTTCCATACAGCTGTTCTCAATCTGGCTGTTGGGTCTCTCCCAGTTATTTGTTCTCTCTGCTGAATTGTCGTTGGGCATTTAAATCTCCACAAGCTAACACCTCACAAGCATCAAACGTGACGGACTGTGGTACATAACCCTCTGTCACAGTCACCCATATTTTGACGGGGTATCCCGTCTTACTTTTATCTGGTCATGCCTTTTCCAAGTTGCTAACTGACCAAGGCCTTCTCTAAGGCCTACAATTACTTAGAAACAAAATTAACAGTTGAATTTTCCCTGTCATTATTTTTAACCTTTAGGTTTCCAAACAATTACATATACAAAGAATAAGATATATGTACTACTAGAACAAAAACCCCTTGGGAGCATTTTGATTTGCTATAAGCCAGTCCTTTCTCTCACTCACAAGCCACACTCGTTAGTCACCTGTGAAAATAAAAGGTTAGTTTACAATCGTAAGATTTTATCCTGCTCAGAGTCCACTATGAGATTTTTCTCTTCGATTTCAACTTCCAACAAGTCTTTTGTAGGAACAGCTTCCCAGGTACTAGGGTCGATGGATGTCTTCACTCGAGTATAGTGAGTCTAACCTTTTTCCACAGTTCTTACGACTGTTTCCATGGTTAGTCCCATTCAGGCCGGAGTTGATTCTTTCCAGGTCCGAATCAGGACCCAGTTTCCCTGGGGATGGTGGTGAATGGGAAATTCCAAAGGTGGGGTTTGAGCCAACAACCCACGGGTCCTGAGAGATGACAAAGAAGAGGACAACTCCAGAATGCAATTCTTAAGGAAACTGTCTTGTTTCACATTGTGGTATCTCATCCCTTCTGCCCAGATAGGGCAACTCAAACAGCATCTCATATGGTGAAATTCCTATATCCTTTCTTGGTGCTGTTTGAACCTGTAGGAGCAAGCGTTTTGCCCAAGGAAGTTGGGTTTCTAACACTAATTTAGTTAATTGCTTCTTTAATGTCTGGTTCATTCTCTCCACCTTCCCAGAAGAGGAGGGGTGCCAGGGGCTGTGAAAATCCCACTCAGTCTCTAAGGCCTGCTTTAACCCTTGCAGTAAAGCCAGTCACATGGTCAATTAGGACAAACAAGTAACTCAGTAAAGTCTACCTGTATACGTTGAAAAAAAACGAATTCCTGGCTACCGTCCCCCTCTAGATGGGTCACAGATGACCTTTTTATTTACCTTTTGACATATGGTACATCCTTGTCCTGGTTTCAGTTAGAACAGAATTAATTTTCTTCCTAGTAGCTGGTAGAATGCTACGTTTTGGCTTAGGATGAGAAGAGTGCTGATAACACCCTGATGTTTTAATTGCTGCAGAGCAGTGCTTATACCAAGCCAAGGACGTCTCAGCTTATTGCTCTGTCCTGCCAACAGGCAGGCTGGGGGTGCAGGAAGAGCTGGGAGGGGACAGACCCAGGACAGGTGACCCAAACCACCCAAAGGGGTATTCCATACCATCTGACGTCATGCTAAACAATATATAGGGGTGGCTAGCTGGGGGAGGGGGCCGGACTTTGCTCGGGGTTAGGCTGGGCATCGGTCAGCGGGTGGTGAGCAATTGCATTGTGCATCACTTGTTTGTACTCATTATTAGTAGTAGTACTATTATCATCATTGTTATTATTATTATTGTTATTATTATTATTGTTATTATTATTTTCCTGTCTTATTAAACTGTCTTTATCTCAACTCACAGGCTTCACTTTCCCATTTCTCTCCCCCATCCCAGAGAGGGAGGGGGGAGGGTGAGCAAACGGCTGTGTGGTGTTTAGCTGCTGGCTGGGTTAAACCACGACAATCCTCTGCATATTTGCTTCGGTAAAGTGTATATTCCTACACAGACATACTTTCTTAGCACAACATCACACATTGCTTGCACCTCCCAATGACTCTTGATGTAAAACAATTAATATTTGCCTCACTGGTGCTTTATTCAGCATTTCTCTCCCATCAGGGAGTATCCATTTTCCTTCAGACTTCATGGCTCCTGATTCCTTAAAAAAATCTTTCTTTTAAAACTTGTTAGTTCTTTCTTAACTTTCAACAATTCCCTGAATCCTCTCTGGATTTATTCTTCATTTTCCCTCAGACATTATATGCCTTAAATACCTGACTTCTCTTTTTCCATATTGTAATTTATTTTTCAATACTCCCAAGCCCTGCTTTCCCAGAAAGTTGAATAGCTTGTTAGTAGCTTCCTTCACAACTCTTTTCTCCTGTCCTGACAATAAAAAATGATACACATATTTGTAACAGTAATACCTCCTTGGGAGGTTGGAATTGCTCCAAAATCTATTATAGAACTTGCGCAAATAAACTGGTGCCCCTGTAAGCCCCTAAGGTAAAACTGTCCACCTGTATTGTTGCTTCCACCCCCATTTCAGGATCTTTCCTATCAGAAGTGAATATATGTTTGCTCTCAGGGTCTGAGAGCACTCCATTAATAACACTGTTATTCCAGTCTAACAATTTACTATTGGAATGCCCAATTTCACCATCAAATCCCTTCCCAACAAGTTAGTCCCTGCCTTGGGTGCATGCAATAATTGCCCAGTGATCATTTTATCCCCTAGTCTCAGCTTGGTGTCCCCAAAAAGTGGCACTGTTATCCCAGCCCCTTCTACCCCCATCACATTTTAGGGTTTCATTAGTTAATTTAATCCCTGATACTTTACAGGCCAGTAATGACCTAGTTGTGCCAGTGTATTGGGTTCAGTGGCAAGGTTCAGGCGGGGGGGGCTGCAGTGGCAGCCCCCGTGAGAAAAATCCAGAAGCATCCCTGTGGCGGATAAGGGACAGTTTTTAGCCGGCCCCAAAAGGGGCTCAGAGCCAAGCTATGAGCAACACAGTCCCTGCCTCTGTGAGAGGACATCCATGAAAACAACAAACAAACAAACAGAAACCTGCTGCTCAACAGCAGCTGGGAGAGCAAGGAGCCAGAAACCTCCCCGCAGACACCAAGGTCAGTGCAGAAGGTGGGGGAGGAGGCACTCCAGGCGCTGGAGCTGAAGCCCCCCTGCGGCCTGTGGAGAGGCTGTGTTGGGTCTGTCTGAGCTGGAGTCACCTTTTCCCTGCAGCAGCCCACAGTGCTGTACTCTGCACTCGTAGCTGGAACAGCACTGATATCACTCCAGTGTTGTGTTTATTGCTGTGTAGTGCCGGAACAGCATCAGGACTCCTTCCAAGCCCCCAAGAGCCAGCAGGCTGGGGGAGGGCAAGTAATGGGGAGGGGACATTGCCGGGGCAGCTGACCTAAACCAACCAAAGGGATATTCCATAACACCTGATGTCACACTCAGCAATAAAAGGGGGGCTCTTGTGGGGGAGGGGGCTGTTCCTCCTGAACAACCACTACGCGTTTTGAGGCCTTGCTTCCCAGGATGTGGCCGAACACCGCTCGTTGATGGGAAGTAGAGAATAATTTTTTTTCCTCTCTCTCTGTGCTTCCGTGCGGACTGATTGTTTCTTTTGTTTCTTTTTTTCCTCCCTGTTAGAAGATGCACGGCCGAAAGTACGACAGACACCAGCAGAGTCAGATCATGCTCCATTTTATTGCCCGAATAGCCTAACTTTTATAGTGAACTTAACAGGGGCGGACAGTGTTTCACGCAAGATTATTGGTCAAAAGCACTCAGACAAACAACTAGAAGAAAACATCCCCACCTGCAAGAAAACAACCCCCCTTGTGATTAGCAGTTAAGAAAACAACCCCCTTGTGATTAGCAGTCACATAGATCTTGTCCTTGAAGCCAGCTGCTGGTAACAATATTTTTCTGAATTCCTCAATTGGGCGATGTGGGAATCATTGTCGTGGGAGCTTCTCATAGTTACTCTGGTAGCTTGGTTTGCTCAGCTACAGCAGGTCATGAGATTTTCTAAGGCCTACTCCTGGTTGCTTAAGGCAAGCTCAGATCGAACAATTGTTCCACGGACTCATGTCCAGGCCCTGTATGCCAATTCCCAACACCTCCCCATTCCCTTTCCCTTTAATTAAACCTTTCTCATCTCAAACCTCAAGTTCTCTGTGTTGTATTTTCTCCCCCTTCCTCTTTGAGGAGAGGGGGAGTGAGAGAGTGGTTGTGGTGGAGCTTGGCTGCCCACCTGAGTAAAACCACCACAGAGGCCCCTGGTGGAGCAGGATGCCGTCCCCGTCCCCGTCCCCTCTCCCCTCCCGATACTTGGGAAATTGACCAAACACCACAGCAAACATACCCAAACTTCTAGACTGTTACTTAGATAATGCCTACATCCTCTTTCCCTGCTCATTCAACTTCAAACAGCTCTGTCAAACACTATATATCACACCTTTAACACCTTCAGTAACCCTTTTTAATGCTTACTTTCACCAAAGGCTCGGTCATTGGCCAACTGAATTCCATATCTCTCCCTCCAGGATGCTGAAACAACATATTAGTATACCATATTTCATCCCATTTTCCATCTTTCCTCCTTCTTCCACTCCAGATATTCCTATTTGAAGCGGCCAGCCTGGCCACACTTAAAACATCTTATCAAAGACTGTCCCTGCTAGGATTCAGGCCACAACACAGGCAGCCTTCCTTGCCTGCCATTCCTTTATCTCTCTTCCTCCCCTTTCCATCCTGGCCCTGACTACCACTGAAGATTTTCCTCCTCTTTCTCCAACCCTCTGCCTCACTACCTGCTGCACTGTCAATACCATCAGTTCCGCTCTCTGCTTTTCCTTCTTATCTCCCCTCCGGACACACACCTCCAGGACCTCCCGCACGAGGGCCCCCCAGTGGCTGTTCACTACATCCCCCCACTTTCTAGAACATTTTCTGTGTATCTTGCCAGGCTTTAATCACACAATGAACTTTCAAGAGCCCTTGGGATACCGAGTCCTCGGGACTCATCCCCGAGTACTTTTTCATTCTGACCCCAAGTCTCTCATATGATTTCTGTGTTGCACACAATTATTATTCCAGCCAGGATCGGCAAGTGGGTATTTCTGCCCTGCCAGTATTACCCCTGGTCCTGGAGGATGAGCTCTTTCCCATTCTTGTATAGCAGCTCTCCTCCTGATCATTCCCATTTCTTTCCCTGTAAACAACATACTTATAGACATAATTCCCTCCCCCAAGAGTATAAGTTAGGTCATAGGAACTGGTCTAATTGTTCAGCTAGGCTGTTGGGGTCCTCGAATAAAGACTTCCTTTCCTTCTTAAAAGTCCTAAACTCTCTGCTGGTAAGGACGGGGGGTAGTTCACCTAAGAGGATACACAGTTAAGTGTTAGTACTGTTATTATCAGGGAAGGCAGTGTGTGGTGGTTTTACCGTGCTGGGCAGCTAAACCCCACAACCGCTCTCTCACTCCCCCTCCTTTAGATAAGGAGGGGGAGAAGTAAAGCAAAGAACAACTCACGGGTTGAGATAAGGATAATTTAATTAAAGGGAAATAATTATAATAATTAAATAAAGACTACCATGAACTAAACAATTTAACTAAGGGGAAATAAAAGGGAAAGGGGAAAAAGGGAGGAAAACAAACAAACAAAATAAATGAAAGCTATATGGAAGTGCAGAGGAAAGAAATTACTCTCTACTTCCCACAAATGAGCGATGATTGACCACGTCCTTGAAGCAAGGCCTCAACACACGCAGCCGGTGTTCGCGAGGAGGACCGACGTCTTCTCAACGAGAGCCCACCCCTCCCCTCTTCTTCCTGTTTCCACCTTTTATTGCTGAGTGTGACACCACATGATATGGAATATCCCTTTGATTGGTTTAGGTCAGCTGCCCTAGTGATGTTTCTCTCCTCACTTTTTTGCCCACCCCCTAGGAGGGTTAGAGAAAGGCCCAATGCTGTGCCACTGCTGCTCAGCAGTAGACACAACACTGGTGTGATAACACTGCTGTTCCAGCTACAAGTACAGAGTATGGCACTGTATGGGCTGCTGCCGGGAAAGTTAACATTCCAGCCAGACCCAGTACAACCTCCACCCCTTATTCCATAACATTTGTGTCACACTCAGATCCCCATATTTTAGCATACAAGCATTCTCATCATTATCCCTTGTCCTTTAACAGGACAAGGATTTAACAGGACAGGATTAATAGGCAGGTGTATCTTTTCATTCCATAGGTCTTTCTTGGAAAACGTTCATAAGAACTGTTGATGATTAGGTCTTCATCTGCCAAAGTGGCCACTCAAGGCAGGCGGAGTTGGATGTCTGGACACCAGCACCAGCTTAGCTCAAGTCCTTGTTGCACTGCCCGGCTCCTTGCAAAGTTGACCTGTCGTTGATCCTACAGCATCTTCCTACAACATATAACTTAGATTATAGATTAGTTTTCTCTCAATGTCAAATCTCCTTGAGGCACACACTTGATATCCCCATTCTTTTGCATGACCCACCAGGTATACCCTGGTCCTTGGGCGAAGACAATCCCACGAGTGGGTTTGCCTTTTCCCGAGGCAGGAGCAACCCACACTGCCTTCCCCATCCACCTTCCTATATGCACTACGGGAACCTTAGCTCCTTTCACAGTGTGTAGGGGTTTTGTTTCGGCAGGACCAGCACGGCTGTCAGACCCCCTATTGTTAACTAGCCAAGTGGCTTCTGGTAGATTTGTGTCCCATTGTTTCCACGTCCCAGCACCTAATGCTCGTAACATAGTCTTTAACAGTCCATTGTACCTCTCAACCTTCCCAGAGGCTTGTGGGTGGTAAGGGATGTGGTACACCCACTCAATACCATGCCTCTTTGCCCAGGAGGTAACAAGATTGTTTCGGAAATGACTCCCATTGTCAGACTCAATTCTCTCTGGTGTACCATGACGCCACAATATTTGTCTTTCCAGGCCCAAGATAGTGTTTCGGGCTGTGGCATGGTTTACAGGGTATGTTTCCAGCCACCCAGTAGTTGCCTCTACCATGGTGAGTATGTACCGTTTGCCTTGGCGAGTTTTTGGGAGTGGTCCGATATAGTCAATTTGCCAGGCCTCACCATATTGAAACCCTAACCATCTCCCCCTGTTCCAGGGAGATTTTACCTTCATGGCTTTCTTGATTGCAGCACAGGTCTCACACTCATGGGTAACCTGTGTGATGGCCTCAATGGTCAAGTCCACCCCTCGATCACGAGCCCATCTGTAAGTGGCATCCCTCCCCAGATGTCCTGATGTTTCATGGGCCCATCGAGCTACAAACAGCTCACCCTTACGTTCCCAGTCTAGGTCCACCTGAGCCACTTCAATTTTCGAAGCTCGATCCACTTCTTTGTTGTTCTGATGTTCTTCAGTAGTGCGACTCTTGGGCATGTGGGCATCTACATGACATACTTTAACATCCAGGTTTTCTACCCGGGCAGCAATATCTTGCCACAGGGTAGCAGCCCAGATAGGCTTACCTCTGCGCTGCCAGTTGCTCTCTTTCCATTGCTGCAGCCACCCCCAAAGAGCATTTGCCACCATCCATGACTCAGTGTAGAGATACAGAGCTTGCCATTTTTCTCTTTTGGCAATTTCTAGGGCTAGTTGTATGGCTTTTACTTCTGCATACTGACTCGATTCACCTTCCCCTTCCATGGCTTCCACAACTCGTCGTATGGGATTCCACACAGCAGCTTTCCATTTCCGATGGCTCCCTACCACACGGCAGGATCCGTCAGTAAACAACGCATACTGCTTTCTGTCTTCTGGCAACTCATTGTATGGTGGTGCCTCTTCAGCACGGGTTACCTCTTCTGTCGGCACTCCGAAATCTCTGCCTTCCGGCCAGTCCATAATCTCTTCCAGGATTCCTGGGCGATTGGGTTTTCCCATTCGAGCCCGCTGTGTAATTAACGCTATCCACTTACTCCATGTAGCATCAGTTGCATGGTGTGTAGTGGGAATTTTCTCTTTGAACATCCAATGTAACACAGGTAGCCGCGGTGCCAAGAGGAGCTGTGCCTCTGTACCCACAACTTCTGAAGCAGCTCGAACACCCTCATATGCTGTGAGTATTTCCTTTTTGGTTGGGGTGTAATTGGCTTCTGATCCTCGATAGCCCCGACTCCAGAAGCCCAGAGGTCGACCTCGAGTTTCTTCTGGGGTGTTCTGCCAAAGGCTCCAGGTGAGCCCATGCTCCCCAGCTGCAGTGTACAGTATATTTTGCACAGCTGGTCCAGTACGGACAGGCCCAAGGGCTACTGCACGAGCTATTTCTTGTTTGATTTGTTCAAATGCCTGTTGTTGCTCAGGGCCCCACTCAAAATAGTTTATCTTTCAAGTCACTCGATATAGAGGACTCACAAGCTGACTATAGCCTGGCACATGCATTCTCCAGAATCCCACGAGGCCTAGGAAAGCTTGCGTTTCCTTTTTGCTAGTTGGCGGAGACATTGCTGTTATTTTATTGATCACATCAATTGGAATATGGCGACGTCCATCCTGCCATTTTACCCCCAAGAACTGGATTTCCTGTGTAGGCCCCTTGACCTTGCTCTTTTTAATGGCAAAACCAGCTTTCAGGAGAATTTGGATTATTTTCTTCCCTTTCTCAAAAACTTCTTCTGCTGTGTTGCCCCACACGAGGATGTCGTCAATGTACTGAAGATGCTCAGGAGCTCCCCCTTGCTCCAGTGCAGACTGGATCAGTCCATGGCAAATGGTAGGGCTGTGTTTCCACCCCTGGGGCAGCCAATTCCAGGTGTATTGGATGCCCCTCCAAGTGAAAGCAAACTGCGGCCTGCATGCTGCTGCCAAAGGGATGGAGAAAAATGCATTAGCAATATCAATTGTGGCATACCACTTGGCTGCCTTTGACTCTAGTTCGTACTGAAGTTCTAGCATGTCTGGCACTGCAGCACTCAGTGGTGGCGTGACTTCATTCAGGCCTCGATAGTCCACTGTTAGTCTCCACTCGCCATTAGACTTTCGTACTGGCCATATAGGACTATTAAAAGGTGAGCGAGTCTTGCTGATTACTCCCTGACTCTCCAGTCGGTGAACCAACTCATGGATGGGAATCAGGGAGTCTCGATTGGTGCGATATTGCCGTCGGTGCACCGTTGTGGTAGCAATTGGTACCTGTTGTTCTTCAACCTTCAGCAATCCTACAACAGAAGGGTCTTCTGAAAGGCCAGGCAGGGTAGACAGCTGCCTAATCTTCTCTGTGTTCAAAGCAGCTATGCCAAAAGCCCACCGGTATCCTTTTGGATCCTTGAAGTACCCTCTCTTGAGATAGTCTATGCCAAGGATGCACGGAGCCTCTGGGCCAGTCACAATGGGATGCTTTTGCCACTCATTCCCAGTTAGACTCACTTCAGCTTCCAGTACAGATAGTTGTTGGGATCCCCCTGTCACTCCAGAGATACAGGTGAGTTCTGTCCCTTGGTAGCCTGATGGCATTATGGTACATTGTGCGCCAGTGTCCACTAAAGCTTTGTATTCCTGTGGTTCTGATGTTCCAGGCCATCGGATCCACACAGTCCAATAAATCCGGTTATCCCTCTCCTCTACCTGGCCAGAGGCAGGGCCCCTCTAGTCCTGGCTGGAGCGTCTGCCACTTAATTCTTGCAAATGCACAAATTCTGGCAAATGAGAGGTAGATGTCCCTTCATCGTGGTCAAGAATAACATCAGCTCTTCTACTGCCTCTGGGGTACTGCCCAATAGAAACTGGAGCAGCATTTCTCTTAGGAGCCCCTCTTCTTGCTGCTGTATTTCCTTTCAGTTCACGTACCTAAGCAGCTAGGATTGAAGTAGGTACACCATCCCATTTCCTCATATCTTCCCCATGGTCACGCAGATAAAACCACAAGGTGCCACGTGGTGTATGTCTTGGGTACTCTCTCTCTTGAGCAGGCGAATGCTGATTCTTAGTGGCTGAAGTATCACTCTGTCTAGATGAGGGGGAATATACTTTCTCCGCAAGCTTGTCAAGTCCTTTAGACAGTTTCTCCACAGCTGAGACACAGGACTGTAGCGGAGCAGAGAGATTGTCTTCATATTTTTGAAGTTGGCAGGAGACATCATACATTGTTGGTCCCATCCCCTCATCCCAGTGAATTGCTGCCAGGGTACTGGCATGTGCTGCTGGTGCACTCCGCACAAATTTATGCCACATGGATGTTGTGCACTGGACTTCATCGGGGTCTTGAGGTGTCTGGGCATTGTCCAAATCACTATAAATCATCTCCCGCACAGCTAATTCCCGCAGATGCTGGAGACCTTTATCCACAGTGGTCCACTTGCCTATGTGATATACAATATCTTCCTTATGGGGATATCTTTCTTTGATAGCTGCCAGGAGTCGTCTCCAGAGGCTGAGGGCCTGTGCTCCTCTCCCGATTACTTTGTCGATTACCCTTTCTCTAGAGAGGGATCCCAGCTGCTTGGCTTCATTGCCTTCTAATTGTATGCTACTGGCCCCAGCATCCCAGCATCGGAGCAGCCAAGTGAGGATGTGTTCACCTGGGCGTCGACCATAATCCTTTCGTATTTCTCGCATCTCACTCAGGGATAAGGATCGAGTGATTTCTGATTCCTTTATGATTTCCGTCTCGTCTTCCTGCTGTTTTTGTGATGGCTCTGCTTTAGAGGTGCCTGCCAATTCCCCTTCTCCCTCCTTCTTAGGAGAGCCTTCTTCCCTTACTAAACGAGCTGACCTCCGTTTCCATTGTTTTGACTTGACTATGGGGGCGACTGATACCATAGTTGGTTGGTCCTCTGGGTCAGCCACAGCATGTGTTACTTGGTCATCAGATTCAGAGACTTCCTCCCTCTCTTCAAGTTGCTGGATGATGTTAAACAGTGTTTGATAGGAATAAACCAGGACCCAGCACAATGCTGCAAGCTGTTGTTCTCCGGCATTATCAGGATCAGGACATACAACTCTCAAACATTCTACCAAGTTTTTAGGATTTAGCACTTGCTCAGGGGTGAAGTTCAAAACTATTGGAGGAGACACTCGTGACAGGTATCTGCTAACATCATCCCACACACCGTGCCACTCACCACGAGACTGTTTCGGGACAGATTCCCAAATAAGTTTTCTAAACAATCGACTAATCTTAGAGAGAAAATGAAACCTGTTATTCAGAATTAGAAATAGCAATACATGGGTTACAGATGGATCTTCAAAATACTCCCAAACTGTTGTAATTAGCCCACTGTGAAAGAAGGGAAAGGTACCATTCCTGATATTATTAATAAACTCGTGTCCAGATGAGAAAAGGAAGGCAGTGTAGTTCTGAATATTCTCTGAAAGATAGTTTCCATGGGACCCAAATGATACCAGCGCAGAGACTGAATTCCAGAGTAAAACCAAGGTCAGTGCTTGGCAGCACAACGAATTAAAAAAAGTGAACACAGATTGTAGCACTTTGTCAGATCGGATATATAGGAGAAAGGAGAATATGACACGAATTGCATGACATATGAACAAAGCCATTATTATTAACAGGGCAAGGAACATGGTTACTAGCAAGCAAGTGTGTTAGTTGTATGCGTTTAATCAATTCTATTGTTATCTCAACCCTTCGAGCCCCACGTTGGGCGCCAAAAAGGACTGTGGTGGTTTTACCGTGCTGGGCAGCTAAACCCCACAACCGCTCTCTCACTCCCCCTCCTTTAGATAAGGAGGGGGAGAAGTAAAGCAAAGAACAACTCACGGGTTGAGATAAGGATAATTTAATTAAAGGGAAATAATTATAATAATTAAATAAAGACTACCATGAACTAAACAATTTAACTAAGGGGAAATAAAAGGGAAAGGGGAAAAAGGGAGGAAAACAAACAAACAAAATAAATGAAAGCTATATGGAAGTGCAGAGGAAAGAAATTACTCTCTACTTCCCACAAATGAGCGATGATTGACCACGTCCTTGAAGCAAGGCCTCAACGCACGCAGCCGGTGTTCGAGAGGAGGACCGACATCTTCTCAACGAGAGCCCACCCCTCCCCTCTTCTTCCTGTTTCCACCTTTTATTGCTGAGTGTGACACCACATGGTATGGAATATCCCTTTGATTGGTTTAGGTCAGCTGCCCTAGTGATGTTTCTCTCCTCACTTTTTTGCCCACCCCCTAGGAGGGTTAGAGAAAGGCCCAATGCTGCTCAGCAGTAGACACAACACTGGTGTGATAACACTGCTGTTCCAGCTACAAGTACAGAGTACGGCACTGAATGGGCTGCTGCCGGGAAAGTTAACATTCCAGCCAGACCCAGTACACAGTGTTATAAATGAAGTCTCAACTCAATCTGAATTTTGTAATATTTATAAAACAAATATTTATAAAAGGCATAAAAGGCAAGTAAACAGCACTGGGTGTACAGGGAGTCTACGCTCCACCAACACGCATACACAAACATCAAACATTCTAAATATACAGAATATTGCTTTACATACTAAACCCGAGTATGCCTATACATATGTAAAATCAGAAAAGGTAACAAACAACCCTCTAAGTTCCATGACTTAACAGTCTCCATTTTCAATTCCTTTTGAACAATGTCTTGCTTTACGTTGTCAAGCAACTCGGTCTTCAGGCCTTATGTATCCCGTTCTTCCCAGATCGAAGAAAAGCATATCCATCTCCTTTTCAAGGCCAATAGGGCCTGGGTCAAAAGGCACATTCAGGTCAGCAGGGGGCGTAACAGCAAAGGCCTGCAATGGCTGTAGCAGCAGAGGGGCCCATGGAGTAGCAGAAGGATCAGTAAAGGAGCCCGCAGTTCCCTCACTATCTGGCAAGCCACACGTTTGTGATTGTGGCTCCACATGGCTCTTTAAGGCCTCAGAGATTGCTCGCCAGGTGCTGAGCAATCCCACCGCAACCTTGTCATTTTTAGTTGCAGAGTCCCACACCCTGACCTCAATTTGGTCCCATGTTTCAGGATCATAAACTGTCCGATTGTTAAGAAGGAGAATAAGCTGTAAGGTTACTAGGACAGTCTTTGTTCCTAAGGATGTATGATTCCCCATAATGCGCAACTGCTTACCAGTGAGAGGCAGTTGTGTGCGCAGGTCCACTTCTCTCAGCTTGAGCTTCTCTCCAGCTCTGGTGCGCCTATTTCCAGAGACTTTCAGTACAAGCTTCTCTGAGCAGATTGCTGAGTTTGGCTGAACCTATCTTCATGAGGCAATCAAAGTGCCTGTTCCCTTCCTGGTCTCCGTTCTGCCAGCCTGTTCTTCTTCATTCCTTCTTTCTGCTCCTTTACTACTGACATAACTTCATCGTGTTGCCTTTTTTTTTTCTTGAGGGCAGGCTCCCCTCTTATACCCTTCTCTCCACAGCAGTTCTTTTCAAAACAACTTTTCATTGGTCAAACAACTTTCCATATAACAACAACAGCAAACACCCAGAAACATCCATGCCTTAATGGCTGGATAACAAGAGACCAGCTGGAGAACAAGAAACCAGAGACTGCATGGAGTCTCCTGAATCACCCTTCTTGGTTCCCTCTAAACTCTTTTACATTCCTGATGGCCTCATCATTAAGAGTCTAATGTTATCTCAACCACGGGGCTTTCCAACCCCCATGGCCACATTCCTGCATCTCCCCCTTCTTTATTAATATCAACCATTTTCTCGACACGAATTACCACTCCATATATAACAGCAAAATTCTCAATATATCTTCTACCTTGTTCTAATTCTTGCCAGAGCCTAGAGTACGATCCTTCTTTAGGGACAGTGTTAATTACAGTCCCTGTCTCCCTTCCTGGAGTGACTGCTGCTGTCACAAGTGCAATATTAGGATTATAGGGAGCATAACTTTTCTCCTTCTCTGAAAAAGGAATCTTAATGTTTACACATAAATTTAAAGCCTGAATTTTCATCAGACCCATATTTTGGCCAAAATACTGCTGTTTCCTTAATTGCTTCTTTTGTCCAGACTGATACACAATATTTAACCTTTTTTTTTTTTTTCCTGTTAACTTCTCCTCTAAATTTGAGATTATTTTTCCAAATTCTTATCATTCTTATGGAATGTTATATATTGAGTAATAATTCGTGTCAATAAAGTGGTTGATATTAATAAAGAAGAGGGAGATGTGGGAGTGTGGCCATGGGGGTCAGAAAGCCCCATGGTTGAGATAACATCAGACTCTTAACAATGAGGCCATCAGGAATGTAAAAGAGTTTAGAGGGAACCAAGAAGGGTGATTCAGGAGACTCCATGCAGTCTCTGGTTTCTTGTTCTCCAGCCATTAAGGCATGATTTTCACCTAATTGTCCTAAGGAGTCTGGTTGTCTGCATTTTATGAGGTCACCAGCTAAGGTTTCTTATCACTGTAAGCATATCTCAATACCACATTCCTTTCCTCTAAACAATGTAACTCTGCAAAAACATTTCTATTCCCACAAAGAGCCATGTGGGACCACAGTCAGAAACATGTGGTTTGCCAGACAGTGAGGGAGCTGCGGGCTCGTTTACTGATCCGAATGCTACGCCATTGGCCCCTCTGCTGCTACAGCTATCAAAGGCTTTTGCTGTTGCGCCCCCTCGTGACCTGGACATTCCTTTTGATCCAGGCCCTATAGGCCCTGAAAAGGAGCCAGGTCTGTTTCCCTTCAGTCCGGGGGGAATAGGGTACATAGGGCCTGAAGGATGAGCTTCTTAACAACTTAAAGCAAGATATACTGTTCCCACGACTAGCCCTGGAACTTGCTGGAGTTTGTAATCAAGAAAAGGAATGGAAAATGGAGACTGTTATATGATCTGAGAAAAATTAATGAAGTCATGGAAGATATGGGAGCACTTCAACCGGGATTGCCATCTCCAACTATGCTCCCCCAGTCATGGACATTAATAGTAATAAACTTAAAGGATTGTTTGTTAAACACTTCCCAGAATTCTGAAAACTTTGCTATGTCTGTGTTTCAATTGATACCTTTTCTGATTGTACATATGTATAGGCGTACTCGGGTTTCTTATAAATATGTAATGTTCTATATATATATTTAGAAAGTTCGACAGTTGTGTGTCTGTGTTGGTAGAGCTTAGACTCCCCATACACCCAGCACTGTTTATTTGCCTTTTATAAATATTACTAAATTCAGATTGAGTTGTATCTTCATTTATAACAGGTACAAGCACATTTGTGTTGGCATATGCTGTTCACAAATTGTTTGTTCCACTATGAATCAGCATTACTATAGTTTCTGTGCCATTTATTGTCCAATACTGCTGGAAGATTGGTTTCTTCAAACATCCTACCCCAAATCTGTGATAACTTATTATTGTTTTTTACTTCCCCGAAGTGGGGCTCAAGGAATTTGACACAAGGATAACAGTTGAGAGAAGTAACACACAAAACATGGACTGGATTTTTTTTTTTTAAATGATTGTAATAGTTGTGAAGAATTTAAGAAAGCAGCAGTTGTGAGGAATATGTTTCATATTAGTGTGGTGAAGGGACAAGGGGTGGGGTGTGTGTAAATTGTCCACCTCATTGGTGTTGTGATGATGTTATGTTTATTTTGGTGTGGGGAATTCTGTTTCTTTTTGATGTAAATGAAGTTTGTAAAGATTGTGATGACTGTAAAGTAAGAATATATTGTGATTAAATATGCTTTTCACAGAGGTGAGGGGTGGAATGTAGTGTGTTTACGTGGCAATGTTTTAGTAGCAGGGGGCCATAGGGGTGGCTTCTGGGAGAAGGATCTAGAAGCTGCCCCATGTTAGGTAATCAGGAGTCTGGTTTTTTTATCCCTTCATGTAAACATCTTCGGTCAGCTTTTGCAAAGTTAGGAGTCCCAAAAACAATTAAAACAGATAATGGGCCAGGATACATGGTCCACGCAACCCACTCCTTTTTTCAACACCTTTTTTTTTTATACCTCATTCTCCCATGGGTCAAGCAATTATGGAACAGGCCCACGGTACCCTAAAAGCTATGCTTCAAAAACAAAAAAGGGGGAGTATAGGTATGAATCCCCAGAAAAAGATAGCTAAAGCATGACGTACTCTTAATTTTTTAAATCGATGGACAGAGGAAGGTCTTCCAATTCACAAACATTTTAATCACAATACCTTAAACTCAGTTAAAGAAAGGGCAGAAGTCATGGTAAAAAATTAAGCATCAATCAATGGGAAGGGCCCTACTCTCTAATAACTTGGGGCTGAGGTTATGCTTGTGTTTCAACAGGAGCCGGTCCAAGATGGGTGTCAGCACAATGGGTCCGTCCGTCCGTCTCAGCTCAACCAAAAAACAACATATGGGGAGGTCCCACTGGCATATGCAGGACCCATAAACAAGGACTCCAGGAGACGGAGGGGCAGCCAGAGCCCCCCCCAGCCGGGAGGGGGATGGGCAGCACTCACTGCCTACCTCTCCCAGGGATGTGGTTACAAAGTTTGTTAAAGATAGGATTAGTATGCCTGGTAGTTTTTGTCTGTGTTTTAATTTGTGTTAATCGTGCTTTCTTTGTTCATAAAGAAGGGGAAGATGTGGGAGTATTGCCATGTGTGTTGACAAATGCAGTTGGACTCCTGAAGATGAAGCCATGAGGAATGTAAACAAGTTAGAAGGAACAAAAAAGTGGTGATTCACAAGAAGCCTTGCTGTCTGGAACTGCTGAACTGCTTGTTCTCCAACTGTTAAGACATGGAAGTTGCTGGATGTTTGCTGTTGCTGGGCAAAGTTGTTAACCAATGAATAGCTACTGGGAAAGTACTGCTTGTAGAGCTTATGGTATAAGAAAGCCTGTCCTCAATAAAGTTGTAGAAGTTATTGATCCCTAAACTTACCCTGGTGTTGGCGTGGTCATTACGCCACACTATGTGATGGCCTCAGTGGTCAGGTCCATGCCTCGATTACGAGCCCATCTATAGGTGGCATCCCTCCCCAGATGTCCTGATGTTTCATGGGCCCATCAAGCTACAACAGCACACCCTTACGTCCCCAGTCCAGGTCCACCTGAGCCACTTCAATTTTTGAAGCTCGGTTCACCTCTTTGTTATTCTGATGTTCTTCAGTGTGATGTTCTTCTCTGCTGGTGTGGCAGGGCACGGGACCTCTGCACCAACTATTCATATGTTACATATGGAGTGGTAATTCGTGTCGAGAAAATGGTTGATATTAATAAAGAAGGAAATGGAGATGGATATGCTTTTCATAAAGGAGATGGATATGCTTTTATTTGATTGGGGAAGAACGGGATACATAAGGCCTGAAGACCGAGTTGCTTGACAACTAAAGCAAGACATATTGTTCAAAAGGAATTGAAAATGGAGACTGTTAAGTCATGGAACTTAGAGGATTGTTTGTTACCTTTTCTGATTTTACATATGTATAGGCGTACTCGAATTTAGTAAGTCATGGAACTTAAAGGATTGTTCTTTCCTGATTGTATGTATGTATAGGCATACTCGGGTTTAGTATGTAAAAGCGATGTTCTATATATTTGGAATGTTTGATGTTTGTGTGTGCATGTTGGTGGAGCGTAGACTCCCCGCACACCCAGTGCTGTTTACTTGCCTTTTATACCTTTTATAAATATTTGTTTTATAAATATTACAAAATTCAGATTGAGTTGAGACTTCATTTATAACACATAGAATCATAGAATCATGTCACCCTCAGCCTTAAAAAATCCTCAGGGAGGACAGAAACCTCAGCGAGGGCAGCAAATCCTCACTGCTCACCAGGCACAGGGAGGGGTTCTTTGTTATTCTGATGTTCTTCCGTGGCGTGACTCTTGGGGATATAAGCATCTACATGACATACCTTGACAGACAGGTTTTCTACCCAGGCAGCAATAACTTGCCACAGTGTAGCAGAGCAGATACGTTTACCTCTGCGCTGCCAGTTGCTCTGTTTCTGCTGCTGCAGCCACACTCACAGAGCGTTTGCCACTGATACGCAGAAACACTTCGCAACTCACAATGAAGCAAGTAATAAAGTGGGTATGCCTTTATTTCAGTGCAGGGAGCATAAGGGATAATTCCTCAAAGTTACGCTCACACTTAACAATGTGTGCCCTAGCTATATACAGTGTAAGTTCACATATGAATGAATTTTGTAATGCAATTATGCATACGCATAGCCTATGCACATATTGTATTAAAATTAGTTCCAAGAACTAATCTACGTTATAAATGAAGTCTCAACTCAATGTGAATTTAGTAATATTTATAAAAGAAATATTTATAAAAGGTATAAAAGGCAAGTACCTTGTCGTTTTTAGTTGCAGAGTCCCACACCTTGACCTCAATTTGGTCCCATGTTTCAGGATCATAAACTATCCGATTGTTAATAGGATATAATAACATAAACTGTGTCATTTTGTATAGTAAGGACAAAGGCTGTAGCCATGATAGCAATGGGATCATAGGTAAAATTTACTAGAGTCCACCAGGATTGATATTTCCTCTCAAAATCAGTAACGCTATCCCAAACAACCTTTTGGACTTCAACCAGGAAGACACCTTCACTCCCTTCTCTAATGATCAGAGCCACTGTTGCCTGCATCTATAACTGTGCTTGTATACAGCTAAGTGCTAAAGATATATTATTTTGAGCTGTGCTGAGTGCATCAATTATTACTCTATGGTCTTGGTCCCTAGTCTCTTCCATTTTCAGTAATACTTTTGACACCTGCCATTGGCTAGTCCCTAATGCTAATAAGGATGACTGTAAGGGCTGTTTTAATTTTGTCAAATCACTTGTGGTAGTAGCCAATTTATTCATTAATATTTCTGAGTCTATTCTGTTTAAGACTCCCAAGCCTTTACCTAGTATCCCAGTCACATCTCTCTTTCCTCTAAGGTACTTCCGTTTTTGTAACCATGCCATCCATCCATCGAATGATGTCTTTAGGAAAGGGGAGCACCTTGTTTGGATCCCTGAGATATTAGTCTGCATTTTTAATTCAACCCTTTTAAGGGATCATTCCGGATTAAATAACAGTAGCTGTTGGTCTGTGATTCTTACCACATATGGACCAATCCCATAAATTTTATGCCCAGACTTAGCTGGTGCTTCGGGCAGTACGAGGTTAGTTGAGGTAGTTAATTTGGTTCTAAGATGGGGCCTAGGGGTGGAGAGGCCTTCTGTATTTATCTGAATTTGGAACGTCAACCCGCACCCCGGTCTTTCCCCACACCTCCCTGCCCACATGCACCACACTAAGGTTGGTGATTCTAAGGTGAAATTCAACCAACAATCCCTCCTGGGTTGACACATTTCCTGAGTTTCCTTCCCACCCTCGTTTTTTATCGATATTTCAGAAACTGTTTGGTAGTTGGATACATTAATTAGTCTACAACCTATTTTTATTTCTTGGCCTACTCTTCCACAAAGCTGTGGAAACCCTGTTTTATTATCCCAGCTCCATTCATTTTCTAAATAGACTTTTGTATCGTGCATGACCACCGTTGACAGATTTAACTCCTTGGGTGCTGGATATCTATAATATCCATTGGCCTTTTTATATGCCTGAGTCCAAGGCCACCCGTTCTGCCCCTCTTCCCCAAAGACATTATCTGATCCTTGAATTACCAGTATGATTACCAGCCATTTGGTAACACAAATCATCCTGAGTATACTCATTTTGTGCAAGCGATCCTTAGTTTCAGCTCGTGATCACCTAGTGTTGCTTTCCTAGGGGTCTCTGGAGCTTTCTTCACTCGAGAATGGTGGATCCAAGCACTTTGTTCTCTGATCTTTATTGCAGTGTAAGTGGTAAGGAGTACCTGGTATGGTCCCTCCCACTGAGGCTCTAAAGTCTTTTCTGCAAGAGACTTAACATACACATAATTCCCAGGCTGTATATTATGCACAGGTCCATCCAACTCTCAACTCTGAGTTCCAGCCATATGTTTTTCTATTTCTCTGAGTTGTTTACTCAAGGCCACCATATAAGTAGTTAGTATCTCTTCCCCAATCTGGGAAGATATTCCCTTCTGGGCCCCTTACGGTCTCCCATATAGCATTTCAAACTTAATCTTTCTTTAGTTCGGGGTTTAGTCCGAATCCGCAACAATGCTAGCAGGAGAGCTTGGGGCCAGGGTAAGTTAGCTTCTTGCCCTAACCTTACAATTTGTTGTTGGATTAAATGGTTCATTTTCTCCACTTGACCACTCGATTGGGGGTGGTATGGAGTGTGGAGTTCCCAATTTATCCCCAAATGTCTACTAATTTGCTGTACTATTTTTGAGATAAAGTGTGGCCCTCTATCTAAGGACATGGTGGCTGGAACTCCAAAATGTGGTATTATTTCCTGTAACAACACCTTGGTTACCTCTCGGGCTTTGGCAGTCCTGGTGGGGAAGGCCTCTGGCCATCCTGAAAAAGTATGTTAATACTAGTAAATATCGACACCTCCCCTTCTCTTGGGAGTTCTGAAAAGTCGATCTGCCACTGTTGGCCAGGCCCATGGCCTTTCCCAATTTGACCCATCTTTGGCTTAGGAGTATTCTTGGGATTAGTCTGGAGGCACAGGTCACGTTGCTGAGTTACCTGGGTGATTGTGGCATATAAATTCCCAGCAATGATTTTCCCATTTAGATAGTTATATAAGGCGTCAATTCCTCAATGTGTTTTTCCGTGTTCCTCCCTCACCAGTGATCACAATAGATTGGAGGGGATGACTAGCTTTCCTTCCTCAGTAATAGCCCATCCCTCCTGATTACACTTTATTTTTTGGCCTTCAATTAATTTCCTGTCCTTTTTGTTATATACGGGCTTATCTTCGAGGGGAATCTCTCCGTCTGGGATCAAAGCTCCCTCAGTTGCTACTTCGCCTTTCCGTGCTTCTTCTGCCTCTCTGCCTACCAGATTGTTTCCTTCTTCCAATTCCGAGCTCACCTTCTGGTGTGCTCTAATATGCATGATTGCTACCTTTTCAGGCAGCTGAACTGCTTCCAATAATCGCATTATTTCTTTTGCATGTTTAATATTCTTTTCTTGCGAGTTCAACAATCCTCTTTCTTTCCAGATGGCCCCATGTGCGTGCACAACCCCAAATGCATTATCTCGAGTCCGTGTAGATATTTACTTTCTTTCCTTCTGCTATTTCTAAGGCACGAGTCAGAGCTATTATCTTGGCCTTTTGTGCTGAGGTATTTGTTGGCAAAGGTCCATATTCTATTACCTCTTTACAAGTGGTAACTGCATACCCAGCATGTCGTTTCCTGTTGATAACGTAGCTGCTCCCATCAGTGAACCATGTTTCCACATCGTCCAAAGGAGTATCCTTCAGATCTGGACGGCTGGAGTAGGTAGCTTCGATGGTCTCCAGGCAGTTGTGGTGTACTGGTTCTCCTTGGTTTCCGCTGAGGAAAGAGGCTGGATTGGCAATGCTAGTTACCACTATTTCTACATCATCTTGTTCCACCATGATAGCCTGGTATTTCAAAAATCTTTGTGGGGAAAGCCAGTGGCTACCTTTCACTTCTAATACCGCAGATACTGTGTGAGAAACTAGCACAGTTATTTTCTGGCCCAAGGTAAACTTGTACGCCTCCTGGATATTTAGTACCACTGCCGCAACGGCTCTGAGTCATCCCAGCCATCCCTTGGCAGTGGCATCCAATTGTTTAGAAAAATAAGCAACTGCCCTGCCATATGCTCCCAGGTTTTCTACTAATATTCCTAGAGCAATCCCCTGTTTTTCATGAGAAAAGAGGAAGAATGGTTTACTCACGTCTGGGAATCCCAGGCCTGGAAGAGACATGAGAGACTTCTTTAGTTGGTCCAAGGCTTGCATGGCCTCCTTTGTCCATTGGAGGTCCCTGTTCCCATTGGTGATGAGTGCATACAGTGGTTTCACGAGCAGTCCATAATTATAAATCCACAACCTGCACGACCCCGTCATTCCCAGAAAAGTTCGCAGTTCTTTTATTGTCTCAGGTCTTGGGGTTTGACATATCGCTTCTTTGCAGTCCTGCCCCAAAGTCCGCTGCCCCGCATTAACCTCATAACCTAGGTAGATCACTTTTTACTTTACCACCTGAGCCTTCTTCTTTGAGACCCAGTACCCCTGGAGTACCAGAAAGTTTAACAAGCTTACCATCCTGGTTGTACAAACTTCTTTTGTCTGGGTGGCTATTAGGATGTCATTTACGTATTGCAGCAACCTCCCTTCACTGGGTAGAGCTTCCCATACTTCCAAATCCTTTGCAAGTTGTTCTCCAAATAGGATGGGTGAGTTCTTAAAGCATTGGGGCAGCCTTGTCCATGTGAGCTGCATTTTGTGCCTGCTTTTAGGGCTTTCCCATTCAAATGGGAAAATTTTCTGGCTGGCTTCATGGAGAGGGAGGCAAAAGAAGGCATACTTGAGGTTTAAAACTGTAAACCAAGTTAGTTCTGGTGTTAACAACAGGTACACAGGTCCTTTGGAATGCCAGAAATAATTTACCGTCTGCAACAGCAAGTTAGCATGCATGAAATACACAGGTGTACAGCCTGGAAATTAACGCATTAAAAAGGCACAAAGACTCTATAGAGATTTCTAAGTTTCCGCAGAGACACATGGTATAAACAAGTGTTCAAATCTCACCCAAAGGTGTCCCAATGAGGGGAGGAAGAGAGGCTCAGCCTGTCACTGATCCCAGGAGTCAGGAGGTCCTCGAGATGTGTATTCCCTCAGGATGGTATCTCCCCTGACGGTGGTACCTTCCCTGACGGTGGTATCTTCCCTGACATCTCCTCTCTCTTAGGCCAATTTATATTATTTTCTATCTTTTAGGTGGAGCTTTAGTGATCTAGTCAAGCATGTACTAGTTATGATTGGTGAAAAGTTTTCCTGTCTCTTGCAGGAAGAATGGCCAAAAACATGACAGACACCAGTATGGTCAGATCATGCTCTCCCTTTATTACCTGAATAGCCTGACTTTTATAGCAAACTTAACAGGGGCGGATAGTGTCTCACGCAAGATTATTGGTCAAAAGCACTCAGACAAACAACTGCAAGAAAACAACCCCACCTGCAAGAAATCAACCCCTTTGTGATTAGCAGTCACGTAGATCTCGTCCTTGAAGCCAGCTGCTGGCAACAATATTTTTTAAATTCCTCATTTGGGTGATGTGGGAAAATTGTCATGGGAACTTCTCGTAGTCGTCCTGGTAGCTTGGTTTGCCCAGCTGAAGCAAGTCATGGCCTCCTTGCTGTTTCAAAAATCCCTCAACAATTCCCCCTTTTTCTTTTTGAGCAAACCAAGCCTGAATTAACAGTTTTGCAAGTAACCCTTTAACCACATTTATTACAATACAATACACAATGATGATTAACACCACAACAAACAGAACCCTTAATCCCTCTTTGATTAATCCCAGTAACCATCTATGCATCGTTTCAAACAAATCAGTGAGCCATTGATAGAAAGGACTGATATCATATTGAATCTTTCTCATGTGCTCTTTCAGGAAAGTAATGGATTTGTGAATTGACTCACTATGATCAGAAAGGTTCAAACAGCACATTCCCTCAAAGTCCTCACACCCATGCCCTTGAGTCAAAAGCAAGAAGTCAATAGCAGCTTGATCCTGTAAGAGCCCATGTTGCAGACTATTTTGATCTGGTAACATCTCTTCAAGTATCTCTGTCGTGGCATTGGCTTGCTTCTCGGCCCGGCATGCCAATTTTTCTAAGTTGTTAAGTGCAGCCGCAGATGCCACTCCTGGCACGAAAATTGCCAGTGCTGCTCTAGCTGCAACGCCAAGTAATTCAACACTATCTTTGCAATCCGGTGTGAGCAATGCCCATTTATGTCTGATGATCTCATGCAACTGTGACAAGCTAGGAGCAAATATAGTAAGTTTACCTAAGTAACACGGACCTCCGATAGCATTTGCAGGGATACCTTGCCAGTCCCTATCCCCACAAATCAGAAAAACATCAGGAGGTAAGGCCATAGCTGAACGATTGTTCCAAACGCTATAGTTGTTACCCCTTGTCTCCGTGCCATAAGCTGTTGCGAAGCACGGACGAAAGCACGACAGACACCAGCAGAGTCAGATCATGCTTCACCATTTTATTGCCCGAATAGTCCAACTTTTATAGTGAATTTTACAGGGGTGGACAGTGTTTCACACAAGATTATTGGTCAAAAGCACTCAGACAAACCGTTAAGAAAATAACACCACCTGCAAGAAAAGAACCCCCCTTTTGATTAGAAGTTAGGAAAACAACCCCCTTTGTGCTTAACGGCCACGTAGACCTAGTCCTTGAGGCCAGCTGCTGATAACAATATTATCTGAGTTCCTTAATTGGGTGATGTGGGAGTCATTGCAGTGGGAGCTTCTCACAGTTACTCTGGCAGCTTGGTTTGCTCAACTACAGCAGGCCCTGAGATTTCTAAGGCCTACCCTGGTTGCTTAAAGCAAGCTTAGATCGAACAATTATGCCAATTCCCAACAATTCCCCCGTTTTCTTTTAGTACAGGCAGTACTTGGTTTTACAGTAGGTGTCAAATATACAATATAACACAACTATATAACTTAACCCTAATAATACTATAATTACTGTAAGCATTTAATGGTAACACAATCTAATAGTAACACACTTAAACCTAATCACTTGATGGTGATCAAAGGGTGTCACAGCCCACGTCATTGTCAGAATGATTATCAGGAACCTCTTCATGGTCGTCTTCAGCGTGTGCAGATTCTAAAACTGCTTCAGTCCACTTTGCAGTGATCCACTGGGTACCTGTTCCCGGCACCACTTCAAAATCCCTATAACATTTTGCAAGTAACCCTTTAACCACATTTAACATAATACTATGTGTAATGATGATTGACACCACAATGAACAGAATCCTTAATCCCCCTTTGACTAATCCCAGTAACCATCTATGCATTGTTTCAAACAAATCAGTGAACCATTGATTGAAAGGATTGATACCATATTGACTCTTTCTCATGTGCTCTTTCAGGAAAGTAATGAATTTGTGAGTTGAAAAGGTCTAAACAGTACATTCCCTTAAATTTCTCCAAGTGGCTACTTCAAACAATGACTCCGTACTAGTGAAACTTGATTTTGCTCAACCGATCACAACTAGCCCTGCTAGTTGCTTACAATTGACTCCCCGTTTTTCTAACAGCGCTGTAATAAATCCATTTCTTCTGATTTTTGCCGGCACCAATTTCCTATGCTTTTAGCCTGCCCTATGGTTATATCCCGGGATCCTGCACTGTGGCAACAATAACCTGTACTAAGGCTATATTCCGGAATCCTGCACTATGGCAACAATAACCTGTACTATGGTTATATTCCGGAATCCTGCACTGTGGCAACAATAACTATGGCTATATTCCGGAATCCTGCACTATGGCAATGATAACCTGTACTAGGGCCATATTCCGGAATCCTGCACTATGGCAATAACCTGCACTAAGGCAATAACCTGCACTGTGGCAAACCTGCACTAAGGCAATAACCTGCACTGTGGCAAACCTGCACTAAGGCAATAACCTGCACTATGGCAAAAGCGCTCTCTCACTCACACAGTACACAGCACAATCACACATACAGAGCACAATCGCACACCCAGAGGCCTCTGGCACATCTCACTCTCAATCATACCACAAGAACATAATTTAGAATGATAAGCAAACAAACAAGTATTTTCTCTCATTGTGTTCCTCGTGAAATGACTTGCAACACTTTGTTTTAAAACCTTACTCTTACACAAATACTTTCAACACAAAATACCTGGACGTTTAAGAATAACACACACAATTATTAACACTCCAGTTAGTATCCCTCCAGCAGCTGAAAACATACTGTTTGTCTGCAGCTTCAGGAGATCTTTGTCTGCTCCTGCGGTGAGCAGCTGAGAGTGGAGTCCCCTCCGAACAAAACGCTCAGGGTGCACCTAGGGGCGTCCACACCACAGCCGATCCCCACAGCCAAGCAGTTGTTACGTGCGGCTGCAGATGCCACTCCAGGCACTAAAATTGCCAATGCCGCTCTAGCTGCAACCCCACACAATTCAACATTATCATTGCAATCCGGTGCAAGCAATGCCCATTTATGTCTGGTGATCTCACGCAACTGTAACAAGCTAGGAGCAAATACAATGAGTTTATCTAAGTAACATGGACATCTGATAGCATTTGCAGCAATACCTTGCCAGGCCCTATCCCCACAAATCAGAGAAACATCAGGAGGTAAGGCCAAAGCTGTACAATTGTTCCAAACACTGTAGTTGTTACCCCTTGTCTCCGTGCCATAAACCCCTAAACCCTGCTTAGCAGTGTCATTGTAATCACAGGTGTTATTTGTATTTCTGTACCCGTATGGCCCTTTCCAGGTTCCTGTAGCAGGATCCATCTGATAGCCACGGCTACATTCACATTTGTAGCCACCTTTCAGGTTGATACAGATTTGACTACAGCTACCAGGGTTTTGGCATTCATCAATGTCTCCACAGTTTCTCTTGTCTACAAACTCAAACCCAGCTGGACAGTCACATTCATTTATGATGCATTCCTTCAGGGGCTCATCACCCCAGTCCTTGCAGTCTCTCTGCTGGTTACACACTTTATTGATATCTATGCATTCTCCACTTCTGCACTTGAATTTGCCAGGTCCAGAGCACTGAATAACATTGTTACAGTTTGCTTCATCAGTGCCATCCAGACAGTCTCTCACACCACTGCACTGCCTACTCCCATGGACACAGTTCCCATCTTCACATCTGAACTGGTCTGGCCTGCAGGTCTGAGAAGGGCAGTTAATTTCATCACTTCCATCCTTGCAATCAGGATCTCTGTCACAGTCTTTTTCACCATCACATTTCCAGGACACTGGGATACACTGGGTTGACTGAGGACCACAGCTGATTTCAGTTACCCGGCATGCTCTCATATGACACAGCTCAGCACTTTCATCAGACCCATCTTCACAGTCCAGATCCCCATCACACTGCCGTCTGTTTGGCGCACACTGACCACTGTTGCACACAAAGTCAGATTCAGCACACATGTTCTTCACACAAGCACTCTCATCACTGCCATCTGAGCAGTCTTCACATTTTGTTCTAGCACTGTCGGCAGCAGTGCACAGGCCGGCGAGGGCGAGCAGCAGGCAGAGCGCCCCGCAGCGCGGCAGCGCCCGCCACCGCCCCACACCTGTGTCACTTATACTGCTCCTATTACCCCTGCTGTTAGTGTCAGTGGCATCCTCCTGGTTCCGTTTCTGTCTTTGTCGCCCCTTACTCTCCCCCTTTTCTTTTTGCCACTGACCATTCACCACAAATGGATGAGACACATGATTACTAGTTAGGAAAGAGAGTGTAACGTCTGCTATACGGCTGCAGGCAGTGCCGGCTGCAACCTTAGAAGCTGTTTGTGAAACAACCTGCCGGTGGTCATTTGGCAGGGTAATCTGCGTCTCTGCACTCCTGCCCCGCAATAGAGCTAATTCGTCATTAATAGTCTGTAGAATGTGGCAACCCCACGGAATGTTATCCAGAAACATAGTTATAACACCGATCTGGGGACGAATAGTCTTTTTTGCATTGCAAGGTAAACCTCTTAGAAAAGGAATGCTAGAGAGAAGCAGCACAGCCGCTGCTGCCTCCATGGTTACGTCAGACAGGCTGCAGGGTCCTGATGTCCGTCCCTCTGCTCTGTGCCGACTCGCCACACGGTGAGAGTCGACTACCGTTGTCCACTGACGCCTCTGGTCTCCCGTAGCAACTCCATCTCGGATGTCCCGCATCGCACCGCGATTATTTCAATGTCCCGCGTTTTCCGCGGCTCCTTTTCCCGCGTCCCTGCGCGGTTCCGTTTCCCGCGCTTCCCCGCGGATCTTTTCCCACGCTCCCCACGGTTTCCTTTCCCCGTGTCTTACCGTGAGTCCTTTGTACAGTGTTTGCGGCTCGGTGTCTGGTCAGGTGCAGCGCCGGTCCGATGTCCGCTCCGATGTCCACTCCGATGTCCCGCGCCGCTCCGATGTCTCAGTCTCGGCGCTGTGATGTCGCGGCGCCGCTGGTCCCCGGCGGCACTGGTCCCGGCGCCGCGCCGATGTCCCGGCGCCCGGCGCCGCTGGTCCCAACGCCGCTGGTCTCCTGCTCTACCTGCGTTCGGATGTGCCGGCGCCGCTGGTGTCCCGCTGCGCTGGTGTCCCGCTGCGCTGCGATGTTCGCCCCGGAACCGCTGCGATGTCCGTGCTCGGCTGCGATGTCTGCTCCGGTGCTGCGATGTCCTGCTCCGGTGCGATGTCTGTCCCGCTGCGATGTCCTGTTCAGGCCCTGTTCAGGTCTCCCGCTGCGATGTCCTGTTCAGGTCCTGTTCAGGTCTCCAGCTGCGATGTCCTGTTCAGGTCCAGTTCAGGTCTCAGCCTGTTCGGGCGCCATTTGTTGCGAAGCACGGACGAAAGCACGACAGACACCAGCAGAGTCAGATCATGCTTCACCATTTTATTGCCCGAATAGTCCAACTTTTATAGTGAATTTTACAGGGGTGGACAGTGTTTCACACAAGATTATTGGTCAAAAGCACTCAGACAAACCGTTAAGAAAATAACACCACCTGCAAGAAAAGAACCCCCCTTTTGATTAGAAGTTAGGAAAACAACCCCCTTTGTGCTTAACGGCCACGTAGACCTAGTCCTTGAGGCCAGCTGCTGATAACAATATTATCTGAGTTCCTTAATTGGGTGATGTGGGAGTCATTGCAGTGGGAGCTTCTCACAGTTACTCTGGCAGCTTGGTTTGCTCAACTACAGCAGGCCCTGAGATTTCTAAGGCCTACCCTGGTTGCTTAAAGCAAGCTTAGATCGAACAATTATGCCAATTCCCAACAATAAGCCCCTAAACCCTGCCTAGCAGTGTCATCTTAATCAGAGGTGTTATTTGTATTTCTGTACTCATATGGCCCTTTCCAAGTTCCTGTAGCAGGATCTCGGTAATTCATTCTTATTTGTGGTAACACATTTGGTGCTGCTCTATTTATTGTTTGAAAATGAATACTCGCAGGAGGGTCTTCTCGGTCACCAGTCAAACATAAGTGATTCAAGACAACCAATGCCTTGGACACTCACTCATCAATGTCCTTGATTTCTTTTAATCTCGCTAATTGTTCCTTTAAAACTTGGCGTGATCATTCAACCATCACTTGGCCCGTGGGAGAATATGGAATACCTGTGATATGCTTTACTCCCCACATTTTCATAAATTTTCTAACCTTTTTGCTAACACATGCTGGACCATTGTCCGTCTTGATCTGCTGTGGCACTCCCATAACGGCAAAACACACCGTCAGATGTCTACACACAAGGTGTGCTTTTTTTCCCCCCTGCGCCACTGCCCATAAGAATCTTGAAAAAGTATCAATACTCACACGCACATATCTTTTAGTACCAAATTCCGGCACATGCGTTACATCCATTTGCCATACCTCAAGTGCCTTAACACCTCGTGGATTAATACCCAAACCTAACCCTGGTCCATGACGACTACAGGAAGGGCACGCTCTTACTATTCCTTTCGCCTCTGTCCAAGTAAATCCAAGCATTCTCCAAAGACCCTTTGCATTCTGATGGAACATTTCGTGCGACACTCGCGCATGTGCAAACCACTCTCAGGCCCTGCTGTGACTATACTCACCAACTTGTCTGCTTGTCAATTACCTTCTGCTAACCCAATCGAGAACTGACGACTACATATATGGATAACACAGTAAGGTGCAGTTCTCCCCTGAATGGCATCTCGCAGCTGCAGAAATAATGACAACAATCTGTCCCTCTTAGTTTGCCGTATCAAGGCATCCTCTATCCGGTTTACCACGTTGACAACATACAGAGAGTCTGAGACGATATTAATCAGCTCATGCATCCAGCATTGACAAGCCCAAACAACTGCAGACAATGCCAATGTTTGTAATGAATCCCCTGTCTCCCCCGGAATTATGTATTTCTCCCAACTTCCATTCTCGTACCACACACACAGCCTTCTTACTTACTGCACCTACATCAGTGTATACAGTGCAGCCCACCACTGGTCGGGACGAAAGCCGTGGTACTACCTGCCATTTATATGATCTTATAACTTTCCAGAGAGGCCCCTTTGGAGTTCGGGAATGTACCAATCTCGGGTAACCTAACACAGCTTCCTGTAGTGGAATGGACTGCTGTAAACACCATTCCAAATGATCCTGAGCCATCGGTAAACTAATGTCTCCTTTTTGTAAATGACTTAAGTCCCAAAATCGGATTATAATCAAAGTTTACAACTTATTAAAGGAATAGAGGTAAGCAAACAGCACTGGGTGCACCGGGAGTCTCTGCTCCAACAAGATGCAGCCCAGTTATATCAAGCAGCTGATTTTTATGCTACTAGGCTAATACATATTCATTACTACTTCTAGAAAAAACAGGGTTATTATAATTAGTTTCCAAAATTCAAATCCTCCTACTGGAGCATGCGTATCAGTCTCCGGTGGTTCCTCTGGGGGTCTCTGAGGGTCTGTCATGCTGAAGGCTCATAGTCTTCCTCCCAGGCTTTTTTTCTTGTCCTTCTCCTTTGTCCAACTTGGCTCTATGTCAGAGACCTGTGCAGAGTCCCCTGCAAGCTTTGTCTTTTAGTTGTCCTTCAGCTTTCCCCTTCTTCTTAATCTCCTGGCCAGATATCAGAGACTTGCATAGTGTCCCATGCAATAGTCATAATAGCAGTTATTCTGAAACCCCCCAGATATCAGAGACTTCAAGGAAAAGCCTACAAATACATTTCCCTTCAAGCTCTCTATTGACATGAATTTCTAGAACATTCCTCGCATACTGGTTCCTGCCCGCTGATCTCAATACTCCAAGAGTGACCCTCACGTACTAACTCTGTGATAGCTTCCTCCCATGTCTGAACACTCGTTTTTGGCTGAATCGGTAGAAAAATCCACGCCAGGACTCGAAAATCCTGTCCTATCATTCCGCTTTTGCTATGTCCTGTTGCATTTATGCCATTCCTATTCCCAGTGCTGTTAATGTCAGTGGCATCCTCCTGATACTCTTTCTGTCTTTGTCGCCCCCTTACTCTCCCCCTTTTCTTTTTGCCACTGACCAAGCACCGCAAATAGATGAGACACATGATTGCTTACTAGTAAGGAGAGTGCAACTTGTGCTATACGCCTGCAAGCAGCGCCAGCTGCAACCTTAGAAGCTATTTGTGAGAGAGCCTGCCATTGGTCATTTAGTGGGGACTGCTAGCGTTAGGTCAGAGGTTGGACTCGATGATCTTGAGGTCTCTTCCAACCTAGAAATTCTGTGATTCTGTGATTCTGTGATTTGGTAGTGTAGTCTGCTGCTCTGCACTCCTGCCCTGCAGTACAGGTAGTAATATAGCTAAGTCGTCATTAGGAATCCCTACAATGTGGCAACCCCACTGAATATTACCCAGGAACATTTGTACATTTATCAAATTATGTAACACCATAGTTATATCACCTTTCTGGGGACAAATAGTAGAGTCTGATATTTTCCATCCCAAGTATAGCCATAGTTGCTTCCATTGAACCTTCTCTGGGGCTATCTTCAACCCTTTTGCTTCCAATGTATCCTGAATAAACTTTAAATCTGAATCCTGGAAGCATGCTGGCCTACCAAACCGAATGTTATCCATATAATGGTAAATGATTACGTCACATCACACTGTCCGAATTGGTTGTAATGCTCAGGCCACATATAATTGACATAATGTAGGGGAATTCCTCATCCCCTGCAGAAGCACTAGCCATTCATAGTGCTTTGCCGAGGCCTGTTTGTTAATGGAGGGTACCGTAAAAGCAAATCTCTGACAGTCCTTTACAGCCTGTGCCACCACATCTGGTTGCCTGGACTGATCAGCTCTCTGTACCCTTTCCAACATGTCCTCTACCGGTGCGGTTCTCGGCAGTGTAACTAAGATGTTTTGAGTTTTGGGGTTTGCATTGTCAAACACAAGCATTTTAAACATACTGCATTTAGACTCCACTGTTAGATCAGGATGATCAGGAATTGCTGCCCACAGCCGATCGATAAATTTAGCATATGGTTCCCCAGGGGCCTGTTCTACTGATGCGAATGGAGGTGCTTTCTTTCCCCCTGGGAGACTAAGAAGAGCCCTCAGTGCGAGCTGTGCAGCTGTTTGGTGAATAATCGCAGGGATCTGCAGCTGAACCTGGGTATCGAGATAAGGACCCGTCCCCGTTAACATCTCTGCAGTAATCCCATACAGAGGGTCCCTCGGTTGACGCAGTCGACCCGCTTCCCCCTGTGCTAACCGCAACCATTCCCTTTCAAATAATAACAATGGGGGAGGAGTTAACAATAAGCGCGCCAAGTTTTGACAGTCAAGTGGACACATTAGTTCTGCCTGGAAAATCCATTGAATTATCTGTCAAGCCGCCTGGGATTGTAAACTGTAGTCCAAAACCATTTTTCGAGCCTGTTGTAAAATCTTCCAATCATGCGGCTGCCACAACCTGGTGCCTTGCACAGGGTCGATAATAATAGGGCAGGCCAAGGATGTAGCATGCCTATGCCCTTCTATGAGGGCATCACGTATGACGTTGGAGCACCTGTCCCTCCTTGGTGCCAACGGTGTTGTAGTGACGGATAATGAGGGATTCGGCTCTGGTGGGGCAGACGAGAGAGAAGACTCCTCCGAATCCGTAATTTTTAAGTTCTCCAATTTCACTAGCAGTTCTTGGAACAACTCCTCCTCTGAACGTCGATTTTCGCAAGCTGCTGCTGCACCTCTCATTGGCGAAGCATCCCGAGTGTATTTATTGCTGCCTGGCATCGGCACAGATGCTGGCAGCACAGCTTCATCAAAATTTACCAGCACGGGGGGTGGGGAGGGCAACCCTTACTCCCCATCAGCACTCTGCTCCAATAGTGCCTTAGTTATTTCTGCCGCTGATTCCTTTATTGGAGAGATCATACCCCGAACCGGGGTGGGTGCAGGAATTGTCGAAAAGAATCGTGCCAGCCACGTTCCTGAGGTCTCAGGTTTTGCACTCGGCGTTCTATCAGTCCCAGACGGTACTGACAAAGCTTGTGCCGCCGCCATCTCCAGCTGCTGTTCGGTTTTCATACTGCACAGCACATTAATCACTGTGCGCCACGTCCCACTTACATCTTTATCTAGCTTTCCACTTGAGATGGCTTTATCCCATAAGTGATCTCCTATGTGTTGCCACTCATCTGGGCTAAACATTAGAGGGACTTTCTTCAGAAAACCCTCCTTCTGAGCCCAGTGCACCAAGGATTTGATCTTTTTTACATTGGAAGATACACCTGTGTTAGCCAGACCCAGTACAACCTCCACCCCTTATTCCATAACATTTGTGTCACTCTCAGATCTCCCATACTTTAGCATGTAAGTATTCTCATCACCATTATTCCTTGTCCCTTAACAGATTAATAGGCAGGTGTATCTTTTCATTCTATAGGTCTTTCTCAGAAAATGTTCATAAGAACTGTTGACTTCATCTGCCAAAGTGGTCACTCAGGGTAGGCGAAGTTGGATGTCTGGACGCCAGCACCAGCTTAGCTCAAGTCCTTGTTGCACTGCCTGGTTCCTTGCAAAGTTGACCTGTCGCTGATCCTGCAGCGTCTTCCTACAACATATAACTTAGATTACAGATTAGTTTTCTCTCAAGGTTAAATCTCTTTGAGGCACACACCTGATATCCCCATTCTTTTGCATTACCCACCAGGTATACCCCAGTCCTTTGCCAAAGACAATCCCATGAGTGGGTTTGCCTTTTCCTGAGGCAGGAGCAACCCACACCACCTTCTCCATCCACTTCCCTACATGCACTACAGGGACTTTAGCTCCTTTCACCGTGTGCAGGGGTTTTGTTTCAGCAGGACCAGCACGGCTGTCAGATCCTCTATTGTTAACTAGCCAAGTGGCCTCTGGTAGATTTATGTCCCACTGTTTCCACGTCCCAGCACCCAATGCTCGTAACATAGTCTTTAACAGTCCTTTGTACCTCTCAACCAGAGGCTTGTGGGTGGTAAGGAATGTGATACACCCACTCAATGCCATGCCTCTTGGCTCAGGAGGTGACAAGATTGTTTCGGAAATGACTCCTATTGTCAGACTCAATTCTCTCTGGTGAGCCATGACGTCACAGCACTTGCCTTTCTAGACCCAAGATAGTGTTTCGGGCCATGGCATGGTTTACAGGGTATGTTTCCAGCCACCCAGTAGTTGCTTCTACCATGGTGAGTATGTACTGCTTGCCTTGGTGTGTTTGTGGGAGTGGTCTGATATAGTCAATTTGCCAGGCCTCACCATATTGAAACCCTAGCCAACTCCCCCTGTTCCATGGAGATTTTACCTTCATGGCTTTCTGTGTTGGGCCTGTGACACTTTCTTGATTGCAGCACAGGTCTCACACTCATGGGTAACCTGTGTGATGGCCTTAATGGTTAGGTCTACCCCTCGATTACGAGCCCATCTGTATGTGGCATTCCTCCCCAGATGTCCTGATGTTTCATGGGCCCATCGAGCTACAAACAGCTCACCCTTACATTCCCAGTCTTTGTCCAACTGAGCCACTTCAGCTTTTGAAGCTCAATCCACTTTGTCATTGTTCTGATGTTCTTCAGTAGCGCGATTCTTTGGTATGTGGGCATCTACATGACGTACTTTTACATCCAGGTTTTCTACCCGGGCAGCAATATCTTGCCACAGGGTAGCAGCCCAGACAGGTTTACCTCTGTGCTGCCAGTTGCTCTGTTTCCATTGATGCAGCCACCCCCACAGAGCAATTGCCACCATCCATGACTCAGTGTAGAGATACAGTACTGGCCATTTTTCTCTTTCGGCAGTCTCTAAGGCTAGTTGTATGGCTTTTACTTCTGCATACTGACTCGACTTGCCTTCCCCTTCCATGGCCTCCACAACTCGTCATGTGGGACTCCACACAGCAGCTTTCCATTTCCGATGGCTCCCTACCACACGGCAGGATCCGTCAGTAAACAACACATACTGATTTCTGTCTTCTGGCAACTCATTATATGGTGGTGCCTCTTCAGCACAGGTTACCTCTTCTGTCAGCACTCCAAAATCTCTGCCCTCCGGCCAGTCCATAATCTCTTCCAGGATTCCTGGGCGATTAGTTTTCCCACTCGAGCCCACTGTGTAATTAACACTATCCACTTACTCCACGTAGAATGAGTCGCATGGTGTGTAGTGGGGATTTTCCCTTTGAACATCCAGTGTAACACAGGTACCGTGGGGCCAAGAGGAGCTGTGCTTCTGTACCCACAACTTCTAAAGCGGCTCGAACACCCTCATATGCCGTGAGTATTTCTTTTTCAGTTGGGGTGTAATTGGCTTCTGACCCTCGATAGCCCCGGCTCCAGAACCCCAGAGGTCGACCTCGAGTTTCTCCTGGGGTCTTCTGCCAGAGGCTCCAGGTGAGGCCATGCTCCCCAGCTGCAGGGTTCAGTATGTTAGGCACAGCTGGTCTGGTACGGACAGGCCCAAGGGCTACTGCACGAGCTATTTCTTGTTTGATTTGTTCAAAGGCCTGTTGTTGCTCGGGGCCCCACTTGAAATAGTTTATCTTTCAAGTCACTCAATACAGAGGACTCACAAGCTGATTATAGCCTGGAACATGCATTCTCCAAATGGTAGGGCTGTGTTTCCACCCCTGGGGCAGTCGATTCCACGTGTATTGGATGCCCCTCCAAGTGAAAGCAAATTGTGGCCTGCATGCTGCTGCCAAAGGGATGGAGAAAAATGCATTAGCAATATCAGTTGTGGAGTACCACTTGGCTGCCTTCAATTCTAGTTCGTACTGAAGTTCTAGCATGTCTGGCACTGCAGCACTCAGTGGTGGTGTGACTTCGTTTAGGCCTCGATATTCCACCATTAGCCTCCACTCACCAGTAGACTTTCGCACTGGCCATATAGGACTATTAAAGAAAGGGTGAGCGAGTCTTGCTGATCACTCCTTGACTCTCCAGTCGGTGAACCAACTCATGTATGGGGATCAGGGAGTCTCAGTTGGTGTGATATTGCCGTCTGTGCACTGTTGTGGTAGTGATTGGTACCTGCTGTTCTTCAACCTTCAACAATCCTACACCGGAAGGGTCTTCTGAAAGGCCAGGCAAGGTAGACAGCTGCCTAATCTTCTCTGTGCTTAAAGCAGCTATGCCAAAAGCCCACTGGTACCCTATTGGATCCTTGAAGTACCCTCTCTTGAGATAGTCTATGCCAAGGATGCATGGAGCCTCTGGGCCAGTCACAGTATGGTGCTTTTGCCACTCATTCCCAGTTAGACTCACTTCAGCAACCAATACAGTTAGCTGTTAGGATCCCCCTGTCACTCCAGAGATACAGATGAGTTCTGTCCCTTGGTAGCCTCATGGCATTAAGGCACACTGTGCACCAGTGTCCACTAGAGCTTTGTATTCTTCTGGTTCCAATGTGCCAGGCCATCGGATCCACCCAGTCCAATAAATCCGGTTATCCCTCTCCTCTACCTGGCCAGAGGCAGGGCCCCTCTAGTCCTGGTTAGAGTGTCTGCCACTTAATTCTTGCAAATCAGAAGCAGAGGTCCCTTCATCAGGGTCAAGAATAACCAGGTAGGGTTGAAATAGATACGTCATCCCATTTCCTCATATCTTCCCCATGGTCGTGCAGATAAAACCACAAGGTGCCACATGGTGTACGTCTTGGGTATTCTCTCTCTTGAGCAGGAAAATACTGATTCTTAGTGGCTGAAATACCACTCCGTCTAGATGAGAAGGGATATGCTCTTTATACGAGGTGGTCAAGTCTTTCAGACAGTTTCTCCACAGCTGAGACACAGGCCCGTAGTGGAGCAAAGAGATTGTCTTCATATTTTTGAAGCTGGCAGGACAGATTATACGCTGTTGGTCCCATCCCCTCCTCCCAGTTAATTACTGCCAGCGTACTGGCATGTGATGATGGTGCACTCCGTACAAATTTATGCCACATGGATGTTGTGCACTGGACTTCATTGGGATCTTGAGGTGTCTGGGCATTGTCCAAATCACTATAAATCATCTCCCGCACAGCTAATTCCCGCAGATGCTGGAGACCTTTCTCCATAGTGGCCCACTTGCCTACTTGATATACAATATCTTCCTTCTGGGGATACCTTTCTTTCACAGCTGCCAGGAGTCACCTCCAGAGGCTGAGGACCTGTGCCCCTCTCTCAATTACTTTGTCGATTACCATTTCTCTAGAGAGGGATCCCAGCTGCTTGGCTTCATTGCCTTCTAATTGTTGGCTATTGGCCCCAGCATCCCAACATCGAAGCAGCCAGGTGAGGATGTGTTCACCTGGGTGTCGACCATAATCTTTTTGTATTTCTCACAACTCACTCAGGGATAGGGATTGAGTGGTTTCTGATTCCTTTATGATTTCCATCTCTTCTTCCTGCTGTTTTTGTGATGGCTCTGCTTTAGAGGTGCCTGCCTTTTCCTCTTCTCCCTCCTTCTTAGGAGAGGCTTCTTCCCTTACTAAACGAGCTAACTTCCGTTTCCATTGTTTTGACTTGACTATGGGGGTGACTGATATCATAGTCCGTTGGTCCTCTGGGTCAGCCACAGCATGTGTTATCTAGTCATCAGACTCAAAGACTTCCTCACTCTCTTCAAGGTGCTGGATGATGTTAAACAGCGTTCAATAGGCGTAAGCCAGGACCCAGCACAATGCTGCAAGCTGTCGTTCTCTGGCATTATCAGGATCAGGACATACAACTCTCAAACATTCTATCAGGTTTTTAGAATTTTGCACTTGCTCAGGGGTGAAGTTCAAAACTACTGGAGGAGACACCCGTGACAGGTACCTGCCTATATCCTCCCACACACCTTGCAACCCGCCACAAGACTGTTTCGAGACAGATTCCCAGGTAACCTTTCTAAATAATTGACTGTCCTGGTTTCAGTTAGGACAGAGTTAATTTTCTTCCTAGTAGCTGGTAGAATGCTATGTTTTGGCTTAGGATGAGAAGAGTGCTGATAACATTGCTGACAAAGCAATTGGAGATGGAGCATTATCTCACAGCCTCTGGAGGCGTCTCCTATCAGCTGTGAGGGAAAGGTATCCCTTCAAGGAAGAACTTGTATGTCTACCAGGCAAGTGGACCACTATGGAGAAGGGAATCCAATACCTGATGGAATTAGCCGTACGTAACATGGACCTCTGATAGCATTTGCAGGGATACCTTGGCAGGCCCTATTCCCGCAAATCATAAAAACATCAGGAGGTAGTGCCTTAGATTTTGGAATAATCGTACAGCTGTAGTTGTTACCCCTTGTCTTCACGCCATAAGCCCCCAAAACCTGCCTAGCAGTGTCATTGTAACCACAGGTATTATTTGTGTTTCTGTACCCATATGGCCCTTCTGAAGTCACATTTGTCCACCCTGTTGGATTGTTTTTTGAAAGGATTTAATCTTTGCTGTAAATTACCCAACACAAAACATGTTTGAGTCCAATTCTGTGATGTGTTCCCGATCCTCTGAGACCCAAGTAACTGTAACTCTTGTGGATCCCAGGGCAGCGGGACAGTAAGCGAATTTATTAATTTCGCTGAGCACGCAGCAACAGATGAGGCACTGCGGCAATTGTTGGCGGCATACTGGCCAAACTCAGAAGGGTCATACACAGGTATACCTATGAGGCAAGTCCTGAACGGGTCCGTGGACAATGCCATGGACAGACAAAATTCTGATATACCAGTCTGATTAGACCAGTCTGATTAGACCACAGATTTCATTGCAGCTCGATCTTAGTCACGAGCACAAGCACTGCTGGCAGTATTAGAATCACCATCAGCAACTTCCCCGTCCCTTGAAACATCTCGGGCGGCCTTCACAAATCGGCTTGGCACCCAAACTGGTCCTGCTCAGCATACTGCGAGTCTGATAAAATATTGCGTCACACGTCTCACCACGTCTCTGTTCCGTGTCTCACTGCGTCTCTATTCCATATCTCACTGTGACACTATTCTGCGTCTCACCTCAACACTATTCTGCGTCTCACCGTGTCCCACCGCATCTCTGTTCCGCATCTCTCCACGTCTCACCATGTAGCACAATCACACAGTCACATAAAGAGGCCTCTTGCACTTCTCATTCATACCTCAAGAAAATATCACTTAAAATAATTTGTCTGTGGCTTCAGGAAGTCTTTGTCTACTCCCGTGGTGAGCGGCTGAGAGTGGAGACCCCTCCGAGGAAAATGCTCGGGGTGCACCTAGGGGCGTTCGCTTCACAGTCGATCCCACAGCCGAGCAGAGCGGCTCCTGGCACAAGGAATGATGCTATTATAGTTTTGTATAATTACACCAAAGAGATACATTGCAATAGGGTGCAAGTGTGGCATTGTCGATTTGTTTCATGATTTGTCTTTATGCCCAAGCAATTGAACCTTACACATGCTGTTGCTGTTACACTTCCCAGGATATCTAATTCCTGTGGCTCTGCATGTGAATCACAGAATCACAGAATTTTCTAGGTTGGAAGAGACCTCAAGGTCATCGAGTCCAACCTCCAACCTAACGCTAACAGCCCTCCACTAAACCATATCCCTAAGCTCTACATCCAAACGTCTTTTGAAGACTTCCAGGGATGGTGACTCCACCACTTCCCTGGGCAGCCTGTTCCAATGCCTCACAACCCTTTCAGTGAAGAAGTTCTTCCTAACATCTAGCCTAAAACTCCCCTGGCTCAACTTAAACCCATTCCCCCTCGTCCTGTCACCAGGCACGTGGGAGAACAGGCCAACCCCCACCTCGCTACAGCCTCCCTTGAGGTACCTAAAAAGAGCGATAAGGTCACCCCTGAGCCTCCTCTTCTCCAGGCTGAACAAGCCCAGCTCCCTCAGCCGCTCCTCGTAGGACTTGTTCTCCAGGCCCCTCACCAGCTTCGTCGCCCTTCTCTGCACCCGCTCAAGCACCTCGATGTCCTTCTTGTAGCGAGGGGCCCAAAACTGAACACAGTACTCGAGGTGCGGCCTCACCAGAGCTGAATACAGGGGGACGATCACCTCCCTAGCCCTGCTGGTCACGCTGTTCCTAATACAAGCCAGGATGCCGTTGGCCTTCTTGGCCACCTGAGCACACTGCTGGCTCATATTCAGCCGACAAATAATACAATACAGGTGCACTCGCTGCTCTACCGAAAATAACAGCTCCTTACATTTTAGAAACAAGTTTTCCTTTGTGATGTGTCTCAAATGTGCCCTCTCAATGCACTGAGCAATGCCTATAGCATGCTGCGAGTCTGATACAATATTCAAAGGTATTAGGTTTTTCTTTTTGATGCGTCTCTCTGCGTCCCGCGTCTCACTTTTTTCTTTTTTTTTTTTTTTTCCATTATAATTGGAATCAATTATCCTCGGCAAAACAAACAATCTGGTCAAAGTTGTACTTGATCGACCTAACAGCAATACACTACAGTCATTCCCAATTGGTCTTTTGACGTTCAATGGAACTTTATGAACGTGAGTACCCCACAAAGTGGCATCTGTTACTGTGGAGACATCCACTCCAGCACTCCCTCTGGTTCTTGCTGAGAGGGTGAACACGGTGGTAACTGTAGCAGCGGGGCTGCAGCACGGAATCCTGCTCCACCGTGATACTCCATGGGCTGCAGGGGGACAGCCTGCTTCACCATGGTTCTCACCACAGGCCGCAGGGGACTTCTGCTCCGGCACTTGGAGCAACTCTCCCCCTCCTTCTTCACTGACCTTGGCACCTGCAAGGCTGTTTCCCACTCCTCTCACTCTCCCAGCTGCTGTGAAGTGCAGCGTTTTTGTTATTGTTGTTGTTGTTTCTCTCTTTCTTAAATCTGCTCTCACAGAGGCGCAAACAACATCGCTTATTGGCTCGGCTCTCGGTCAGCACCAGGGCCCTTACCAAATATGGGGCAGTTTCTAGATTCTTCTCACAGAAGACACCCCTATGGCCCCCTGCTACCAAAAGCTTGCCACGTAACCCGCTACATTCCAACCCTCGCCTTTCTGAAAAGCATATTTAGAATAATCACAATATACTCTTTACAGTCATCACAATCTTCACAAACTTCACTTCCATCAAAAAGAAAAGGAATTCGCCACACCAAAATAAACATAACATCATCACAACACTGATGAGGTGGACAATTTACACACACACTGTAATAAATGACTGAGGCCCAAATAGGATTGCAATTAAAATTTACAATTTATTAAACTAATAGAGGCAGGCAAACAGCGCTGGGTGCACTGGGAGTCTCTGCTCCACCAAGACGCACACCAGTTACATTAGATGGCAGGTTTTTCTGCTCCTAGGCTAATACATATTCATTACTACTTCTAGAAAAAGCAGGGTTATTATAATTAGTTCTCGGAGTCTGGACTCTCCCATTGGGGTATGCGTATCAGTCTCAGGTGGGCGCTCTGGGGGTCCCTCATGTTGAAGGCTCATAGCCTTCCTCCCAGGCTTTGTCCTTCAGTTGTTCTTCATTTTCCCTTCTCTCTTTGTTTAGTAGTCTCTGTGCCAGATATCAGAGATTTATGTGCCTCTTGTGCAATGGTCTGTAGTTATCTAAAAGAAGAAAAACTCCCTCCTATTCCCTAATCTCCCAGACCCAGACTTGAGCTTCAAAGCTAACCCTTCAGGTTATCTCAAACCCCTCCTTATTTTCTTTTCTCCCAGACCCAGACTTGGGCCTCAATGTTAACCCTTCAAAGCCCCTATTGACACAAACTGCTAGTCCATTCTTTTACAAGCTACAAGAACTATATACACTAACCACTCTGCTTCTCTCAGACTTGTGGTTATACAAGGGTATGTAAGACAGAAGGTCACATTCCATCATGCGGCCCTAGCATTGTTCCATATTGACATGGATCAGATGAACATATTTCACACACACCACCCCTCATCCCTTCACCACACTAATATGAAACATATTCCTCACAATTTCTGCTTTCTTAAATTCTTCACAACTAATACATTCATAAAAAAAATCCAGTCCATGTTTTGCCCATTACTTCTCTCAACTGTCATCCTTATCTCAATGAAGAAACCAATCTTCCGGCAGTATCGGAGAATAAATGGCACAGAAACTATAGTAATGCTGAGTCGAACTGGAGCAAACAATTTGTGAATAGCATATGCCAACAGAAATGTGCCTGTACCAGCAGCCCTTTTAGTTTGTAGTGATGATTCACTGAAACCAAGTTTGAAGAGAACTGCAGTCATATCCACACCACTTGACACAGCCAGGTAGAGATACTGATGAAATTCCAACGTGGAATAAAACCCCTACAGCACCACATTCTTTGAAAACTTTTTTTCAGCTGCTGGGATTTATTGAGTTTCTTGTTTTCACTGCTGAGATCTGTGGCTGCCTTTTCAGGGGATCCACCCACATCCTTGGCCGAGCTGCCGGCGGTAGCCCGCAGCGCCAGCAGAGGGGCCGGCGGGCTGAGGGGGTGCCAGCGCGAGGGTGTGGGGTAGCAGGGGGAAAAGCAACGGCGGCAGCTTGCGGGGACCCACAGGGTGGCAGGCCCGGGCGCAGGAGCAGGCAAACATGATGCAGCAGCCCGATGCGTGCAGGTGGGCGCTCAAACCGGAGAAATGCAGCAGCCGGCAGCTGCCCGGAGCTGACAGCAGGGCAGGCGGCTGGGCTGGCGGTGCTTTGCACCAGGCGTGCTGTCTGTCCCAGGAGGTACTGCTAGAGCTTAAGCTGCCGCCATTACTTCCTGCTGCTCGGCTTTCATACCGCACAGCACATTAATCACTGTCCACCACGCCCCAGTTACTTCTTTATCCAGCTTTCCACTTGAGATGACTTTATCCCATAAACGATCTCCTACCTCCCACCACTCTTCTGGGCTCACAGCGCTACTCTTCCCCCGTCTTCACCGACTCCTCCATTCTCCTGTAGAAATTCTGAGGTCCGGCTCAATCACCGATGTCCCAGGTCCTGCCGCATTCAGGCACCATTTGTTGCAGGAAGAACGGCCAAAGTCATAACAGAGACCAATACAGTCAGATGATGCTCTCCCTCTATTACCCAAATAGCCTGACTTTTATACCAAACTTAACAGGGGCGGATATTGTCTCACACAAGATTATTGGTCAAAAGCACTCAGACAAACAACTGCAAGAAAACAACCCCACCTGCAAGAAACCAACCCCCTTGTGATTAGCAGTCACATAGATTGAAGCCAGCTGCTGGCAACAATATTTTTAGCTCCTCAATCGGGCAATAAGGGAACATCGTCATGGGAACTCCTCGTAGTCGTCCTAGTAGCTTGGTTTGCTCAGCTGAAGCAAGTCATGGCCTCCTTGCTGTTTCAAAAATCCCTCTACAAGTTTTCCTCCTAGTAGCTGCTAGGGTGCTACGTTTTAGATTTAGGATGAGAATAATGTTGATAAACACTGATGTTTTAATTGTTACAGAGCAGTGCTTACACTAAGCCAAGGACTTTTCAGCTTCTTGCTCTGTTCTGCCGGGGGGCAGGCTAGGGGTGCAGCAAGAGCTGGGAGGGGACAGACCCAGGACAGGTGACCCAAACTAGCCAAAGGGGTATTCCATACCATCTGACGTCATGCTAAACAATATATAGGGGTGGCTAGCCGGGGGAGGGGGGCCAACTGCTTGGGGATAAGCTGGGCATCAGTCAGCGGGTGGTGAGCAATTGTATTGCGCATCACTTGTTTCGTACACATTAATAGTAGTACTATTATCATTATTATTTTATTTTACTGTCTTAATAAACTATATCTCAACTCACAGGCTTCATTTTCTCATTTCTCTCCCCCATCCCAGAGACTGAGTGGGGAGAGTGAGGGAACGGCTGTGTGGTGCTTAGCTGCCGGCTGGGTTAAACCACAACAACTGTGAGGGCAGTCAAATGCTGTAATAGAGGCATTTGAATAACACTCTCAATAATACACTTTAACTTATGGTTAGCCCTGAAGATGTCAGGCAATTGGATTTGATGGTCTTTGTAGGTCCCTTCCAAATGAACTATTCTATTATGAGCTATATTGACTTGCGGAAAACGGGCTCCACAATCAGTAAGATTGTAAAGTAGGTATGTTTATTCAGCGCTGGGCAGCACGGGGGGGTAGTCCCGCCAAAGTCGTGTGCACCTGACGCAGCAACTTGCCTTGGTTTTATGCAGTAAAGTTACATATGCATGAAGTTTCACAATACACCTATACATATTCATAACCTGTCCCCGCTTCATATTAAAATTAGTTCCAAGGAGTCATTTCCATAATCTTCTCCCATCTGCGCTTGCGCAGTGTCTTCTGATGGTGGTCATCGGAGGTCATGGGGATGAAGATTGATGACTCTTCTGTAATATACAATAAATGTTTGTTCATTGTCTTTTGTATTATAAGGAGAAGGAGTCCTGCTTGAAGAAGTGGGGGTAGTAAAGGTCTCCTGCTGAGATAAGAAACTGAAATGCCTGGCTAGACATCATGAAATTCCTTTACTTAAAGTAACGAGACAGGGCCCTTAAACCGGCAAGGGGGAGGGAGTTTCCTCCCCTTCCCCCCCCTTGCATCTTAGTTCCATCTTTTGTTTAAAGTCACTGTTGCAAAGCTCCTGTAACCATTTCCTGATAAGCTGCTGAACCAGCATGATAACGTTCTGCCTTCCTGCTTTGTGCTGGGTCAACATGACCTAGTGAGGAAAGGGAGTCGAGCCACAATGCAGAGGAAGACTACGGCCTTCATCTTCACAACCACCAGAGAGACTGGGACGACCCCCTAGCAACAGTGCGCGCAGTCGCAGAACATACCAGGATGTGCTGCGTAATCCCGGAATTACCAAGATATAAAAAGGGACCCTGGCGGGGGTGAGGTGCGCGCCGTTGGCAGAGCAGAGACTCCCCGGCCACCCAGCGCTGTTTTGCTTGCTGTTTGCTTACTCAATAAATTCTTTTATATGATTAATACAATGCCCTCTGAAAATTAATTAAGGGGGCAACTTATAACACTTCCTCGTCACCGCTAGTTGACCTCTTGTCTTTGCACAGACTCAGTTGCTCCTTGGCTCTTGTCCATCTGCAGGACCAGTTTCTACCAGTTTCTTAAGATAGGCTCGCACTCTCATTAGGAGACTGACCTTGGTAAGGGGCCCAAGGATTCTTGCTTTAGTTAATTTGTACAATGCACCATAGTTAGCAAAGACACTAAGTAGCATACTAATTTTATGCTGTCAGTGCTCTATTACTACTAGAATAGATTCTCCTAATTCCCTCTCTCAATATCTTGTACCAGAATTATAAATATTTTATTGTAAGTTTTTCTTACATTTTTTTTTTTCAAAGTTTTTCTTCTTATTGTAAGTAATTCTTACTTAACACTAAAAAAAATAAATTCCAATTTTTGGACAGAAAGGTGTAGAGAGGACTTGAGGGGGGCATCCTTGGCTAATCAGTTATCTTTTCTAATTCTGAAACTCTTGGAATATGAGGAAAATCACATTCGGTTGAAAGAAGAGGTTGTCGATGCCCACAGCTTTTGAACTATCAACATGTATCATTGAGATATAATATATTGAGCCACGGGTGAATATTAGAAAACAACATAATTTCCTGTCACCATAGGTGAGCTATATGAATGACTAATACTGTAATGTACCTTTGTTGATTGTACAACAGCTGCCTTTGTGTTTTTTGAAGTATGAAGTAATTTACACTTCATAGCACCAAAAAAGTAAAAAGTATTTTGTTCTTTAGAAACTATGCTTCTATAATGTGTTCCATTTGCGTTTCATCTTATATGTGACAGTCTCTCACAAATAATTGAGAAACTTCCGTATAAATTGCATTAACTTCCTTAGGGCAGTTATTGCTTTCTTTACTCATCCGTGCAAAATCAATTCTCTTACATGTGTAGGATTTTGCTTGACTTGTTGATAGAACACTACTATCACAATAACTGCCAACATCAGGATCAGTAATGATATATGTAGAACCATTAAAATACATGTTAATGCTCTGAGACAGTCTTTAATAAACCCTAGATATTGTGTCTCATACTTAGCTTATTATTATTACACAGGAAAAAAATCATATTTGAATACCAAAAAGTTGAAAGAAATTTCTGTTAGAGTTAAATTGGCCTTCTAGTTAAACTACAGACTAATCTGTCTCAAACCTCTCTTTTTGCATTTAAATAACTTCTTTAGAAAGCATGTAAAGAAATTCATGATTCACTGTTTTTAAGTGTTGCATCAGTGTAGACTTATTGTTTGATATCAAGTATACAGAATTTCAAGTTTTAATAATAGCTCTGAACCAAAAATTCAGTGCTTTAAACAGTTTTTCCCATTTACTTGCATCATTATGACTGGGTTCCTTGGTCTTCAAACTGCAGCGTCAATATTTCTGATGAAATATTTGAAAAGTCTTTCAACAGTTCCCTGAAACTCTCATGCAGTATGTCCCGAGTACAAAGCCAGATTGGCTCTTCCTTCAGTTCTAGTGTTATCACTTTGAAGCCCCCCCTCTGATAATCTTCACAATTTCTTAAACCACATCAGCATCACAGCTTATCATCGCACAGAGAAATTTATAAGATGCTTGATGAGTTTGGTTGAATGTTTCCAAGAAGCTCTTTTAATGCATCGACCAAAGGAAGGAGGATTTTGTGACTGCATTTCAAAACTTTACCCTATGTACAGCCCTTGTTAAACCCTTACGTAAGACACCTGAGAAACTATACGCTTGGTCATGCACCTCTTCCCTTCAGGTACCATCCGCACGGTACTGAGTAACCCTAAGAGACGGTTACCAAATGGGAGCTATCCTGGCCGAGCCAGCAGCGACCGCGTCTGGCCAGGGGAGTGGATACGAAGCCCAGGACCGGAGGAGCTTTGCGGGAAGGCGAGTGTCTGCAGCGCTCGACGGTCCAGCCCAAGGCTCGGACAAGAGCGGGCGGCTCAGAGCTGCCGAGCGAGTGCTGCTCTTTGATATGAGACAACCTGCGCCCACCGTGACCGTTAATAACGTACGGACACCCTTCCCCACCTGCCGCACCGAACCTACTGGTCTCTAACACTCAGCCCCCTCCTCCACCATCACGAATGAACTCGCTCGCTGAGCCCACTCTCCTCACTCCCTACCCCGGGAATGGGCTCTTCTAACCCTACCACCTCCTACCCAGCCCAGGAACAGGCACTCCCTTTCCCTTCCGGGGACGTCTTATCCTCACTGTCACTTCAAGGGCAGCCATTTTGGGAGGCTGACGCTTACTTACTGGCGGCTTTGGGTCCGAGCTGTAGCAGCTGATAATAGCAGTAGGAGGTAGCCTGTGAGTTGGTGAGCGGAAGGGGGGTGGAGTGGGGTGGGGTGGAGTGCTGTGCTGTGGGGGAATAAACATCTCCGCTCGATGATTGCAGCCCCCACCATGTCAGATTTCGATAACAATCCCTTCGCTGACCCAGACCTCAACAACCCCTTCAAGGTGAGATTGGGGGTGGGGAGGGGGCGGTGGCTAAAGGGCGGAGCCGGCGCAGGGATGGGATGTAAGCCGTCCTCAGTGCCGTGGCTTTATGCGTTCCGAGGGAGGGGGCTTGGTCCCAGTGGTATCCCTTCGGGGGGCGGCGGCGGCTTTTCCCTACTGTAAAAGGTGGGAAAGGAGTCAGCGCTGTGGGTTAGGGATGGCCTTAGGGAGGCTGTCTCGCTGGGGGGCAGGCTGTAAGATGCTGAGCGGCAGCTCCAGAGGGGCCTACATTTCGTAGTGTTTGGGGCATGACGGTTATAGGGGACTTTGTAGGATGAGCAGCCTTCTTAGGAGCTGTAGAAACAGACATAGTTATTTCACAAGTTCACGCTTCTGTGTTTTGTTCTCTCTTCTACTACTAAAATAATACAAATCTGTGTTTCAAGTGCATTCTTATCACTACAAAAAATAGTGGTAAGTTATTGTGTATATATATACATATATATAACATTGCAGTATTTTTTCTTCTGTTTGGCTGACCCGAATAGTTTAGTGAATTTATCCCACCCTTTTTCCTCTCTCATCTCCTCTCAACCCTGTCCAGCCATTGAGGCTCAGCCTGGTTTCCAAGAACCTGGGGTCTCTGCCCAGGTTAGGGAACATTGCTGCCATTTTCTCCTTTTTAGGTCCAACCAATAACAAAGGTGAGCATATATCCCAGTGATTGGGCAGAAACACCATTTGTAATAAATGGCTCAGTTTTTCTACTTTCCCTGAACTTTGTGGGTGCCACAGAGTATGGTATTCCCACTGAATACCTAATGATTGACATAATAATTTTATTATTTTAGAAGTAAGGTGTGTGCCCTGATCAGAATCAATGTGTACTGGATTATCCCACATCTAGGTATCAGGTGTTCTAATGGAATTTTTACCACCATTTGTGCCGTAGCTCGTGCTACAGGATAAGCTTCTACCCATTGTGTTAAATGATCTACTATTACAAATAGATACATGTATTTTATCCTCTCTACTTTGGGCAATTCAGTGAAATCAACTTGTACTTTCTCAAAAGCCCTATAAGCTGTTTTGTTTTGTTTCTCCCTCCTGTGGCTGCTTGTTGAAACACTTTCTTTTTTATCTTCTGACAAGTTAAGCAATGGTTATGTAATTTGCTTTGCTATTTCAAAAAAAAACAATGCAACCAAATTGTTTTAGTAAATGATCACTTAATGCCTTTGTACCCCAATGTGTTTGTGTATGCAAACGTCCCAATATTTGCTTTGCATAAGCTTCTGGCAATATCTCTCGCCTGTCTGGCAGTGTCCATCTTCCTTGTTCTAATTTAGCCCCTATTTTTTCTAGTTTCGTTTGTTTTGTTTTCCATTGCATTTCATAGTCGGTCCAAAAATTCCATAGGGGCTTCTTTTGGATCTTGTTGGAACAGATTCTCCATTCCCAATTTAACCAGATCTTAACCGTTCATTATTTCCGGGGTGACTATAGTCTCAGCGTGGGGCCGGTCAGGGGAATGCAATTGTCAACAGTTCCCTGAGCAGTCCCATTGGCAATCTGAGCTCACTCATAAACTCAGATTGTTTTAAGAGTTAACTGCTTTTCTGTTTCCATGACAAGTCTCTCGGACCCATCATGGTCCCTCTGCCCCAAAGTGCTTGCACAGGTGATTTTGAGATCCCAGCCTCCTGTTGAGGCAGAACTATTAACATTCCTATATCCTCTTTCCCTGCTCATTCAACTTCAAACAGCTCTGTTAAATACTACATGCCGCACCTTTAACACATTCAACAACTCTTAACCCTCCCTTTATCTTTCTCCAGCCTGTACTTTTCTCATGCCAACACCAAAGGCTTAGTCAGGGGCTAACTTAATTCCACTCCTTTTCCCTCTAAGATGCTGAAACATCTCAGTATAATACATTTCATCCTATTTTCCTTCTCTCCTCAAAAACAACATTAATTGCAAGATAGTGTTATAGTCGATTGATCCATGAAGTGGCCATTTAGCTTGTATAGTAGCCACCACTGATTGCAATACTTACTGAAAGTCCTCTTGCTTTCTGTGCCCCCAGTTCTAACAATATCCTTCCAATGTGCTAATATGCACCAAAGGAGGATTTCTTTAAAACGTCTCTGTTTTGGATATTACCCATTTCCTTGATTTCCCATTCCCTTTTATTTGTTTATTTATTACTATTCCTTACTAGTTACTGTCCTTTGTTTCAACTTCCACGAAAACCTTTTTACTGCGGGTTTTTACTATCTTTTCCTAATCTTCTTCCCAAATGTCCCAATTCTCTGGGATTAAACTCCTCTTCCCACATACAAACTTTACTATTTCAAATTATTAATGAGCCCCGTTTCAATCATAAATCCACAGAACTTCAGGAAGACAGCTGAAGCACTCATCCTTTGTCTTCTAGATAAACATTACCACCTTTTCCACAAAATTTACATTTCAACAGGACCGAATTTCAAGCCGAATGCCAATTTTTCTCATGCACTTTGTTAGTAAGCCTATACGAAACAAAGAATCACTCCTGTGTATCCGTCAATATGGGGGTTTAAAAAGGTATTGAGGCCTAAATAAATTCCCTCTCCCCCTTCTTACCAAATTCCCAGGGCTCAAGCCCAAACCACTGAAGAAACGACTTTCTCCATTCTACTGCTTTGATAATCAGTCAGCCCCCTCTCCAGTACTTGGGAAACTGACCACACACCACAGCAAATACACCAATACTTCTCAACTGTTAGTTACTTAGATAATGCTCCTGCCTTTTTTCTTGTCACACTCAAAGCATTTAAGAGAAAAAAAAAGGATCACAAGATACACCACCAGGCCCATATATTATGTACCACCAATCAAAACTTGGATAAAACAGCCCTTCTTTTCCGTCTGTCACACACTTCGTTCGTCTCCGCCCACTCCCCTCGTGGAGAATACAGAACCGCGGACTAGAACTCCGCACTCGCTTCGCAGTGACGCTGCGTCTCACTCACACAGCACAATCATGCAATCACACAAAGAGGCCTCTAGCACATCTCATTCATACCACAAGGATATAATTTAGAATGATAACCAACCAAACAAGTATTGTCTCTGACTGTGTTCTTCGTGGAGTGACTTATTCCACTTTGTTTCGAACCCTTACACTTACACAAATACTTTCAACACAAAATACCTGGACATTTAAGAATAAGACATACAATTTTTAACACTCCAGTTAGTATCCCTCCAGCAGCTGAAAACATACTGTTTGTCTGCAGCTTCAGGAGGTCTTTGTCTGCTCCTGTGGTGAGCGGCTGAGAGTGGAGTCCCCTCCGAGCAAAACACTCAGGGTGCACCTAGGGGCGTCCGCTCCGCAGCCGATCCTGCAGCCAAACAGAGTGTCTCCTGCCTGGCTCACCAAAATGACTCACAGAAATATGACTCCACAATCAGTAAGATTGTAAAGTAGGTATGTTTACTTGACGCTGGGTGGCACGGGGTGGGGGGGTAGCCCCACCAATGTCGTGTGCCTAACGTGGCAACTTGCTTTGGTTATAAAAGAGTAAAGAGTTACATATACATGAAGTTTCCCAATACTCTTATACAAATGCATAACCTGTCCCTTTGTGAACAGTCCTCCTTATCTCAGACCCCTTGGTTAAAGTCCGAACCGTGAGGTTGTTTTGATCTGGTTCTTGGGGTCCAAGGGGCTCCTGTTATCTGGAGGTCTAAGCGCAGCACAGGCACAGTACATTGCAAATGTAGCACATATTCATTCTTAATCAATCGCTCTCTAATTTCTAATTCCATGTTTCAGGTGCAGCATACTTGCTCTCTTCCGGATCCACGGGTATTCTACTATTAACAGGAATGTTCAAAGCCTGACAGACCCAGTCCTCTGTGGACCCAAATATCGGTCAAAATACATGGGGTCTTAAGGGTTCTTTTGGTCATTCTATCATACAATACTGGACCATATTTATTTACTCTTTCCTTTTCTGGGGCCTCTATCGCTCCAATTTCTAATCATTATTCCTATTGGACTTTCTGGTAATTTGCTCCCTTTCTTCTGGTCCCTGGTCATCAATTCTGTCTGACCCATCTAGGAATTTTAATATGGCAATTCCCACAGCCCTTGGTTACCTTAGTAAGAGTGTCTTGCAGGGGGTTTAGGACCTCTCACCCACCCACGAATCCTATAGGAATTGCTTCGGTCCTTCACCGGCCAAGTCCCTTGCGGGAGATTGGAACCGCGATTAGAAGACCTCCACACTCGCTTTGGAACTGAGTTCCGTCCCAGTCACAGTCTTACACACACAGGCAACCAAATCCCACCCAACCGAACGGTATACGCCTTAAACACTTATGACTCCGTCTTCTTTGTTCGGATCTTCACGCGCAGAATTACGGGCAAAATACAGTGCTGCAGCCGGCAAGGAAGCTCATAAAAAAATCAAAATCTTTGCTTACCTTTATTCAGGTTCAAGATGGCATTAGTCCTGACCTGACTCAAACAGGAGCCACCAAATGGTGGGGCGCCCCTCCTAGATCAAATCAGAATTCAGGAACCAAAGCCCTCCCGGACGAGCCCCCATTTGTAATAAATGGCTCAGTCTTCAAAATAGGACTATAATAAAAGTTTACAATTTATTAAAGGAATAGAGGCAGGCAAACAACACTGGGTGCGCCGGGAGTTTCCGCTCCACCAAGACGTACCCCAGTTACATCAAGCAGCCGAGTTTTATGTTCCTAGGTTAATACATATTCATTACTACTTCTAAAAAAAACAGGGTTATTATAATTAGTTTCCGGAATCTAAACCCTCCTACTGGAGCATGCGTATCAGTCTCCAGTGGTACCTCTGGGGGTCTCTCGTGCTGAAGGCTCATAGTCTTCCTCCCTCTTGTCCTTCTCCTTTGTCCAACTTGGCTGTATGTCAGAGACTTGTGCAGCGTCCCCTGCAAGCTTTGTCTTTTAGTCGTTCTTCAGCTCTCCCCGTCTCCTTAATCTCCTGGCCAGATATTAGAAACTTGCATAGTGTCCCATGCAATAGTCATAATAGTTTGCAGTTATTCTGAAACCCCCCAGATATCAGAGACTTCAAGGAAAAGCCTACAAATACATTTCCCTTCAAGCTCTCTATTGACATGAATTGCTAAAACATTCCTTTGCAAGATACAAGAACTATATACATTAACCACTCTGTTTTTCTTAGACTTGTGGTTATACAAGGGTATGTAAGACAGAAGGTCACATTCATCATACCATGTGGCCCTAGCATTGTTCCATACTGACACGAATCAGATGAACATATTTCACACTGGCATGACTAATCACATAGGCTGCCCCAGCTAAAGGCTGCCTTTAGCAGCACTTAAGCGCATGACTTGCCTAAAATTCATGTAGACACAGGTGGAAGTTAACTAGTGAAGACACATGCAGCATTCTCTACTTTCACAAGTGCACGTGTTTGTAGATCTTTCACTTACTTGGCATGCCCTCTCTGTCTGTCCATGTGGTTTCATATTGTTGGCTAATTAAGCTCCACAACACTACTCTTTCACTCCCCATCCTCCTTTGTGGAGGGGGATGGAGGAGAAGAAAAATATGATTTGTGGGAGATGGTGTGTTTGTTACAGCTTGAGATAAAGATAATTAAAGGGAAAAAACAAAAACAAAAACAAAAAAACAAGCAAAGCCCATGCAGAAGCAAACAGAGAAAACAATTATTGTTTACTTCCTATCAGCAAGTGATGTTTGGCCACATCTTGAGAAGCAGAGCCTTAATATGCTGTGGTGGTTTTACCCTGCTAGGCAACTCAATTCTACCCTAGCCGTTCTCTCACTTCCCCTCCTCAAAGGAAAACCTTATGTTTTCATTTTGATTGATCTGTAATCATCTGTTGATTCACCAGATGGTTGTTATACAGGGAGCAGATGGGCCTGCCTTACTCATCTCCAGTGTCTCTCCTGGTGTGAAAGGTCCTTCTTTTTCAGTCTGCAGAGCTGTGAAGTGGTTTTGAAGCACCTCAGGCTTCAGGGGAAGACTCTTCCTCCTGCTGGTCCTTGCTGTTGCTTCCATTCTTCTGCATTATTGAACTCCCTCCCATCTATATGTGCCAGTGAGGGAGTTCTTGGCTGTGGGTCCACTGCAGGCAGTGCTTGGAATCAGCTAACTCCTCAGTCTTCCTGATGTTACACAGCCTTCTCACTGCCTCCTGTAGCTCAGCCACCTGGTGCAAGAGGTCCTCCACCTGTGCACACCTTTTACAGGCAGGTCTGCCGCCTGCCTCCAGAGGAAGATCTAGATGCTTCCTGCAGTCTGAGGTCTGCACTGCAGCCCCTCCCTTCAGCAGCTTTGTTGGTGTGGAGGCATTGGTCATCACTGGGGGAGAGGGTGCAGATCCCTCAGTCTCAACTTGCAGTCTCTGCTCTCAGAAAAGTGCCTGCTATTCTACCTTAAGGGTCAGGTAGGATGAGTGTCTTCAACCTGTGTAAATAGTCACAGAACAGTGCCTGGTTGCTGGGTTGCGTACTTCAAATCTCCCACTCAACCAGTGGAACGGCCCTCCTTGGAAGAGGTGCCTATCCTGCGCACCCTCCCACAAGAACTGGAATACCGCACCCTGTTTACCAATCCTGGTTGCTAGTGCTTGGTAGGGCTGTCTTTTGTATGTGTGTGTAGTAGCTGCCGCTACTCCTGTCCCCGCCTACGCCTCGTCAGCCGCATGGGAGAGCTGCCAGCTCCTGACTGGTCTCTGTGCTACCCTGGGGTTTCCCTGGATCAGGAAACCTTCCTGTATTCCGTGATCCTTTGCCTTTTTGCAGAATGTGCCTGTACCGGAGCTGATCGCAACGGCAAGATAATGAAAGCCTTACTGAGGCTTTTAGTTGAAGGGGTGGATAAGAAAGGGGGCACTATGATTGTGTCTTGCTAACATTTTAACTTCATTTTAATTTGTTTGTTTGCAAATGCTTGGCAGAATCATGGATCGAGCATATATTTTGGATAAAACATATAGGTGAAACTGCATTGCTTTTTAAACATTTCTCAGTTCATTAATAATCAGATGGAATACTTAATCTCATGTTGCACAGATGGAATACTTAATCTCATGTTGCACTTTTCACGTAAATGTTCAAATGAATTATAATACCAAATACGTTATTTCACTGACTGCCTTTTCATAACATTTCTAGTGCTCCAAGAGATGCCTTTTTCGCAAAAATGGGAACAGTATTGTTTAGTTGCCAAATATTTCTCAAATATTAAGTGCATCTCATAGCTATAACCTTGCAGAAAGTATACAGCTTCTTTATTCTGTTACTATAAACACTGAAAATTAAAGAAGATATATTTTACAATGCAATTACACTTTTGAATAGAAATTTTGTATACTTAAAACTTTGCTCTGTGTTCTGTATCACATCTGGGTTCTACATTAGTCAAATTTTCACTGATTGCAGATCTGGATTTTCTTCTGATTTCAACAGCATGAAAACACTAAGCAAATTTCAGTTATAGTGGTAATGTGAATTCAAAATAGAAATGGACTTGATGATCTTTATGGGTCCCTTCCAACTCGGGGTATTCTATGATTCTATGAAATGGTATTTCATGGTCCAGTCTCTTCTGGTTTTGGTGAGGTATGTGCATATGAACATCTTGCTCCTTGTAACTTGCTATTTGTAAGATTTATATTTATGTTTTGGAGGAAAAGGCAGAGGTGCTTAATGTCTTCTTTGCCTCAGTCTTTAGCGGCAAAACCAGTTGTTCTCTGGATATCCAGTACCCTGAGCTGGTGGAAGGGGATGGGGAGCCGAATGTGGCCCTCACTATCCATGAGGAAATGATTGGCGACCTGCTATGGCACTTGGATGTATGCAAGTCGATGGGGCCAGATGGGATCCACCCGAGGATACTGAGAGAAATGGCGGAGGATCTGTCCAAGCCACTTTCCATTATTTATCAACAGTCCTGGCTATCAGGGGAGGTCCCAGTCGACTGGCGGCTAGCAAATGTGACGCCCATCTACAAGAAGGGCCAGTCACTAGTGGCGTCCCCCAGGGCTCAGTACTGGGGCCGGTCCTCTTTAATATTGTTATCGATGATCTGGATGGGGGCATCGAGTGCACCCTCAGTAAGTTTGCAGATGACACCAAGTTAGGTGTGTGTGTCGATCTGCTCGAGGGTAGGAAGGCTTTGCAGGAGGATCTGGATAGGCTGGACTGATGGGCTGAGGTCAACTGCATGAAGTTCAACAAGGCCAAGTGCCGGGTCCTGCACCTGGGGCGCAACAACCCCAAGCAGAGCTACAGGCTGGGAGATGAGTGGTTGGAAAGCTGCCAGGCAGAGAAGGACCTGGGAGTGATGGTTGATAGTTGGCTGAATATGAGCCAGCAGTGTGCTCAGGTGGCCAAGAAGGCCAACGGCATCCTGGCTTGCATAAGAAGCAGTGTGGCCAGCTGGTCTAGGGAAGTGATCGTCCCCCTGTACTCGGCTCTGGTGAGGCCGCACCTCGAGTACTGTGTTCAGTTTTGGGCCCCTCGCTACAAGAAGGACATCAAGGTGCTTGAGCGGGTCCAGAGAAGGGTGACGAAGCTGGTGAGGGGCCTGGAGAACAAGTCCTACGAGGAGCGGCTGAGGGAGCTGGGCTTGTTCAGCCTGGAGAAAAGGAGGCTCAGGGGCGACCTTATTGCTCTCTACAGGTACATTAAAGGAGGCTGTAGTGAGGTGGGGGTTGGTCTGTTCTCCCATGTGCCTGGTGACAGGACGAGGGGGAATGGGCTAAAGTTGCGCCAGGGGAGGTTTAGGTTGGATGTTAGTGTGGTGGTTTTACTCAGGTGGGCAGCCGAGCTCCACCACAACCGCTCTCTCACTCCCCCTCTCCTCAAAGAGGAAGGGGGAGAAAATACAACACAGAGAACTCGAGGTTTGAGATAAGAAAGGTTTAATTAAAGGGAAAGGGAATGGGAGGAAAAAAACAGAGACAAAAGAAGCAATCAGTCCGCGCGGAAGCACAGAGAGAGGAAAAATTATTCTCTACTTCCCATCAGCGAGCGGTGTTCGGCCACGTCCTGGGAAGCAGGGCCCCAAACGCGTAGTGGTTGTTCAGGAGGAACAGCCCCCTCCCCCACGAGAGCCCCCCCTTTTATTGCTGAGTGTGACATCAGGTGTTATGGAATATCCCTTTGGTTGGTTTAGGTCAGCTGCCCCAGCAATGTCCCCTCCCCATCACTTGCCCACCCCCAGTCTGCTGGCTCTTGGGGGCTTGGAAGGAGTCCTGATGCTGTGCCAGCACTATGCAGCAATAGACACAACACTGGAGTGATATCAGTGCTGTTCCAGCTACAAGTGCAGAGTACAGCACTGTGTGGGCTGCTGCAGGGAAAAGGTGACTCCAGCTCAGACAGACCCAACACAACTTCCACCCCTTATTCCATAACATTTGTGTCACAATCAGGTACAGTTTAGTATATAGATGTTCTCATCACCATTGTTTTCTGTCCATTGAAGCATTTTTATGTCTGTACTTCTCTTTATTCTATAGGTCTTTTCCCAAAATGCTCATAAAAACTGTTGATGGTTTCGCCTTCATCTGTCAAAGTGGTCACTCAGGGCAGGCAAAGTTGGTTTTCTTGACACCAGCACGAGCTTAGCTCACATCAGTGTTGCACTTGCCCGGTTCCTTGCAAAGTTGACCTGTCATTGGTTCTGCAGTGTCCTCCTACAACACATAACTTGGATGACAGATTAATTTTCTCCCAGTGTTAAATCTCCTTGAGGCACACACTTGATATCCCCATCTTTCTGCATTACCCACCAGGTATACCCTGGTCCTTGGGCAAAGACAATCCCACGAGTGGGTTTGCCTTTTCCCGAGGCAGGGGCAACCCACACCGCCTTCCCCATCCACTTCCCCACACGCACTACAGGGACTTTAGCTTCTCCCACAGTGTGTAGGGGTTTTGTTTCAGCAGGACCAGGACGGCTTTCAGACCCCCTGTTGTTAACTAGCCAAGTGGCCTCTGGTAGATTTATATCCCAATGTTTCCATGTCCCAGCACCCAATGCTCGCAGCATAGTTTTTAACAGTCCATTGTACCTCTCAACCTTCCCAGAGGCTTGTGGGTGATAAGGGATGTGATACACCCACTCAATGCCATGTCTCTTGGCCCAGGAAGTGATCAAATTGTTTCGGAAGTGACTCCCATTGTCGGACTCTATTCTCTCCAGTGTACCATGTCGCCACAGCACTTGCCTTTCCAGGCCCAAGATAGTGTTTCGGGCCGTGGCATGGTTTACAGGGTATGTTTCTGTCGTGGTTTAACCCGACCGGCAGCTAAACACCACGCAGCCGTTCGCTCACCCTCCCCCCTCCCTCTCTGGGACGGGGGAGAGAAATGGAAAGTGAAGCCCGTGAGTTGAGATAAAGACAGTTTAATAAGACAGGAAAAAAAAAAAATAACAAAAATAATAATAACAATAATAATAATGATGATACAATGGTGACAATACGAAAGTAATAATAGTATGTACAAACAAGTGATGCACAATGCAATTGCTCACCACCCGCTGACCGATGCCCAGCCTAACCCCGAGCAGTCCGGCCCCCTCCCCCCGGCTAGCCACCCCTATATATTGTTTAGCATGACGTCAGATGGTATGGAATACCCCTTTGGCTAGTTTGGGTCACCTGTCCTCGGTCTGTCCCCTCCCAGCTCTTACTGCACCCCCCAGCCTGCCCGTTGGCAGGACAGAGCAAAGGCTGAGATGTCCTTGGCTTAGTATAAGCACTGCTCTGCAACAATTAAAGCATCGGGGTGTTATCAGCACTCTTCTCATTCTAAGCCAAAACACAGCATTCCACCAGCTACTAGGAAGAAAATTAATTCTGTGCTAACTGAAACCAGGACATCTATCCACCCCTTATTCCATACCATTTATGTCATGCTCAGGTTACACTCTTTTCCATACATTCTAATTAGTCACCTATAGTAATCATGGTAGTGATAACATACAGTATAATATACTATTTAACATGGTGCAATTCAGTTCATGGGCTATTCTCACCCAGTATTAAATCTCCTTGAGGTACACACCGGACCTCTCCGTTCTTTTGCATCACCCACCAAGTATATCCAGGTCCCTGAGCGAAAACAATTCCACGAATAGGTTTGCCTTTTCCTGAGGCAGGAGTAGCCCAGACTGTTTTACCCAGCATATTTTTTACATGCACTACAGGAACTTTATCCCCATCTACAGTACGTAACAGGTTTGATTGGGCAGGTCCAGCTCGGTTGGTAGATCCCCTAGTATTGACTAACCAGGTGGCCTTTGCCAAATGCGTATCCCAGTTTTTGAACGTCCCAGCGCCCATTGCTTTCAAGGTAGTCTTTAACAGGCCATTGTATCGTTCAACTTTCCCGGAGGCTGGTGCATGATAGGGGATGTGATACACCCATTCAATACCATGTTCTTTGGCCCAAGTGTCTATAAGGTTGTTTCGGAAGTGAGTCCCATTGTCTGATTCTATTCTTTCTGGGGTGCCATGTCGCCATAGGACTTGCTTTTCAAGGCCCAGGATGGTGTTCCGGGCGGTAGCATGAGGCACAGGATATGTTTCCAGCCATCCGGTGGTTGCTTCCACCATTGTAAGTACGTGGCGCTTGCCATTGCGAGTTTGAGGGAGTGTGATGTAATCAATCTGCCAGGCCTCTCCATATTTATATTTCAGCCATCGTCCTCCATACCAAAGAGGCTTTGACCGTTTGGCTTGCTTGATTGCAGCACATGTTTCACAGTCATGAATAACCTGTGCTATAGCGTCCATGGTCAAGTCCACCCCTCCATCACGAGCCCATCTGTATGTTGCATCTCTACCTTGATGGCCTGAGGTGTCATGGGCCCATCGGGCTATAAATAATTCACCTTTATGCTGCCAATCCAGGTCCACCTGAGCTACTTCAATCTTAGCAGCCTGATCCACCTGCTGGTTGTTTTGATGTTCTTCAGTAGCCCGATTCTTGGGCACATGAGCATCTACGTGGCGTACTTTCACAGCCAGGTTCTCTACCCGAGCAGCAATATCTTGCCACAATGCAGCAGCCCAGATAGGTTTGCCCCTACGCTGCCAGTTGTTTTGCTTCCATTGCTGTAACCATCCCCACAGGGCATTTGCTACCATCCATGAATCGGTGTAGAGATAGAGAACTGGCCATTTTTCTCGTTCAGCAATGTCTAAAGCCAGCTGAATGGCTTTCACTTCTGCAAACTGACTCGATTCACCTTCTCCCTCAGCAGCTTCTGCAACTCGTCGCGTAGGACTCCATACAGCAGCCTTCCATCTCCGATGCTTCCCCACAATACGACAGGACCCATCAGTGAACAGGGCATATTTCTTTTCATTCTCTGGCAACTGGTTGTACAGTGGGGCTTCTTCAGCACGACCCACCTCCTCCTCTGATGATATCCCAAAGTATTTGCCTTCTGGCCAGTCCATGATCACTTCCAATATTCCTGGGCGACTGGGGTTTCCTATTCGAGCCCGCTGAGTAATCAGTGCAACCCACTTGCTCCATGTAGCATCAGTTGCATGATGCGTAGAGGGGACCCTTCCCTTGAACATCCAGCCTAGTACCGGTAATCGGGGTGCTAGGAGGAGCTGCGCTTCAGTACCGACCACCTCCGAAGCAGATCGAACTCCTTCATATGCTGCCAATATCTCCTTTTCAGTTGGAGTATAGCGGGCCTCAGATCCTCTGTATCCCCGACTCCAAAACCCCAGAGGCCGACCTCGAGTTTCCCCAGGTTCTTTCTGCCAGAGGCTCCAGGTGGGGCCGTTCTCCCCGGCTGCAGTGTAGAGCACATTCTTTACATCTGGTCCTGTTCGAACTGGCCCAAGGGCTACTGCATGGACTATTTCCTGCTTGATTTGTTCAAAGGCTTGTCATTGTTCAGGGCCCCATTCAAACTCATTCTTCTTACGAGTTACTTGGTAGAGTGGGTTTACAATCAGACTGTAATTTGGGATGTGCATTCTCCAAAACCCCACAACACCTAGGAAAGTCTGTGTTTCTTTTTTGTTAGTTGGTGGAGACATAGCTGTTATTTTGTTGATCACATCCATTGGGATTTGACGACGTCCATCTTGCCATTTTATTCCTAAAAACTGGATCTCCCGTGCAGGTCCTTTGACTTTATTTTGTTTTATGGCAAAACCGGCTTTCAGAAGGATTTGGACTATTTTCTTCCCTTTCTCGAAAACTTCCTCTGCTGTGTCACCCCACACAATAATGTCATCGATGTACTGCAGGTGTTCAGGAGCTTCCCCCTGCTCTAGTGCAGACTGGATCAGCCCATGGCAAATGGTAGGGCTGTGTTTCCACCCCTGGGGCAGCCTATTCCAAGTATATTGGACTCCCCTCCAAGTGAAGGCAAATTGTGGCCTGCACTCTGCTGCTAGAGGGATGGAGAAAAATGCATTAGCGATATCAATTGTGGCGTACCACTTGGCTGCCTTCGATTCAAGTTCATACTGAAGTTCCAGCATGTCCGGCACTGCAGCACTCAGTGGTGGCGTGACTTCGTTCAGGCCGCGATAGTCCACTGTTAGTCTCCACTCGCCATTAGACTTTCGCACTGGCCATATGGGACTATTGAAAGGTGAATGAGTCTTGCTGATCACTCCTTGGCTCTCCAATTGACGAATTAGCTTATGGATGGGAATCAGGGAGTCTCGGTTGGTGCGGTATTGCCGCCGGTGCACAGTTGTGGTAGCAATTGGCACTTGCTGTTCTTCGACCCTCAGCAACCCCACAACAGAGGGGTCCTCTGAGAGACCAGGCAAGGTAGATAATTGTTTAATGCCCTCTGTCTCTAAGGCAGCAATACCAAAAGCCCACCGGAACCCTTTTGGGTCCTTGCAGTATCCTCTTCTAAGATAGTCTATGCCAAGGATACATGGAGCATCCGGACCAGTCACAATGCGGTGCTTTTCCCACTCATTCCCAGTCAGACTCACTTCAGCCTCCAATACAGTCAACTGCTGAGATCCCCCTGTCACTCCACAAATATAGATGGGCTCTGGTCCTTTATAGCTCGATGGCATTATAGTACATTGTGCACCGGTGTCTACTAAAGCCTTATACTTCTGTGCGCGTGATGTGCCAGGCCATCGAATCCACACAGTCCAATAAACTCGATTGTCCCTTTCCTCCCCCTGGCTGGAGGCAGGGCCCCCCTAATCCTGGTCAGAATCTTCCTCGTTTCTGTGTTTGAAGGACTGTCTGCTGGAAGTTGGAGCAGCAAACTTTTCGGAGAATCCCTTTTTCCTGATTGTTTTCTTTTGCAACTCACGTACCCGTGCCTCTAGGGTCGCGGTAGATTTTCCATCCCACTTTCTCATGTCCTCTCCATGGTCTCGTAAGTAAAACCACAGGGTGGCACGGGGTGAGTACCCACCATATCGTCTTCCTTGTGTGGGTGAACGCCTACCCCTGACAGCTGAGACACTGCTTTGTACAGGTGCGAAGGAGAATAATCTCTCTTCAAGTTGGTGAACCTTTTCAGAAAGTTTCTCCCAAGTGTTCTCCTTTGGTCGGTGGGCACTGGTTGGTTCAGGTGGGGAGGACAATAGATTCTCTTCAAGTTCCACCAGCTACTAGGAAGAAAATTAATTCTGTGCTAACTGAAACCAGGACAGTTTCCAGCCACCCAGTAGTTGCTTCTACCATGGTGAGTATGTACCGTTTGCCTTGGCGGGTTTGTGGAAGTGGTCCGATGTAGTCAATCTGCCAGGCCTCACCATATTGAAACCCTAACCATCTCCCCCTGTTCCAGGGAGATTTTACCTTCATGGCTCGTTTAATTGCAGCACAGGTCTCACACTCATGGGTAACCTGTGTGATGGCCTCAGTGGTCAGGTCCACCCCTCGATCACGAGCCCATCTATATGTGGCGTCCCTCCCCAGATGTCCTGATGTTTCATGAGCCCATCGAGCTACAAACAGTTCACCCTTACGTCCCCAGTCCAGGTCCACCTGAGCTATTTCAATTTTTGAAGCTCGATCTACTTCTTCGTTGTTCTGATGTTCTTCGGTAGCACGATTCTTAGGCATATGGGCATCTACATGACGTACCTTTACAGCCAGGTTTTCTACCCGGGCAGCAATATCTTGCCACAGGGTAGCAGCCCAGATAGGTTTACCTCTGCGCTGCCAGTTGTTCTGTTTCCATTGTCGCAGCCACCCCCACAGAGCATTTGCCACCATCCATGAGTCAGTGTAGAGATACAGTACCGGCCACTTTTCTCTTTCAGCAATTTCTAGGGCTAGTTGTATAGCTTTCACTTCTGCATACTGACTCGATTCACCTTCCCCTTCCATGGCCTCCACAACTTGTCGTGTGGGACTCCACACAGCAGCTTTCCACTTCCGATGGCTCCCTACCACACGGCAGGATCCATCAGTGAACAACACATACTGCTTTCTGTCTTCTGGCAACTCATTGTATGGTGGTGCCTCTTCAGCACGCGTTACTTCTTCTGTCGGTGCTCCGAAATCCCTGCCCTCTGGCCAGTCCATAATCTCTTCCAGGATTCCCGGGCGATTGGGTTTCCCCATTCGAGCCCGCTGTGTAATTAACGCTACCCATTTACTCCACGTAGCATCGGTTGCATGATGTGTAGTGGGGATTTTCTCTTTGAACATCCAATGTAACACAGGTAGCCGTGGGGCCAAGAGAAGTTGTGCTTCTGTACCAACAACTTCTGAAGCTGCTCTAATCCCCTCATATGCTGTTAATATTTCCTTTTCAGTTGGGGTGTAATTGGCTTCTGATCCTCGATAGGCCCGGCTCCAGAACTCCAAAGGTCGGCCTCGAGTTTCTCCTGGGGTCTTCTGCCAGAGGCTCCAGGTGAGCCCATGCTCCCCAGCTGCAGTGTACAGTATGTTTTGCACAGCTGGTCCAGTACGGACAGGCCCAAGGGCTACTGCACGAGCTATTTCTTGTTTGAGTTGTTCAAAGGCCTGTTGTTGCTCAGGGCCCCACTCGAAAGAGTTCCTCTTTCGAGTCACTCGATATAGAGGACTCACAAGCTGATTATAGCCTGGCACATGCATTCTCCAGAATCCCACAAGACCTAGGAAAGCTTGTGTTTCTTTTTTGCTAGTTGGCGGAGACATAACTGTTATTTTGTTGATCACATCAATTGGAATATGGCGACGTCCATCCTGCCATTTTACCCCCAAGAACTGGATTTCCTGTGCAGGTCCCTTGACTTTATTCTATTTAATGGCAAATCCAGCTTTCAGAAGAATTTGAATTATTTTCTTCCCTTTCCCAAAAACTTCTTCTGCTGTGTTACCCCATACGATGATATCATCGATATACTGCAGGTGTTCAGGAGCGTTCCCCTGTTCCAGTGTCGTCTGGATCAGTCCATGGCAGATGGTAGGGCTATGTTTCCACCCCTGGGGCAGTCGATTCCAAGTATACTGAATGCCCCTCCAAGTGAAAGCGAATTGTGGCCTGCATGCTGCTGCTAGAGGGATAGAGAAAAATGCATTAGCGATATCAATTGTAGCATACCACTTGGCTGCCTTTGACTCTAGCTCATACTGGAGTTCTAGCATGTCTGGCACTGCTGCACTTAGTGGTGGTGTGACTTCATTCAGGCCCCGATAGTCCACTGTTAGCCTCCACTCGCCATTGGACTTCCGCACTGGCCATATAGGACTGTTAAAAGGTGAATGAGTCTTGCTGATCACTCCTTGGCTCTCCAGATGGTGAACTAACTCATGGATAGGAATCAGGGAGTCTCGGTTGGTGCGATATTGCCGCCGGTGCACAGTTGTAGTCGCAATTGGCACTTGCTGTTCTTCAATCCTCAGCAATCCTACAGCAGAAGGGTCTTGTGAGAGACCAGGCAGGGTAGACAGCTGCTTAATCTTCTCTGTGCTCAAGGCAGCTATGCCAAAAGCCCACCGGTACCCTTTTGGATCCTTGAAGTACCCTTTCCTGAGGTAGTCTATGCCAAGGATGCACGGAGCCTCTGGGCCAGTCACGATGGGGTGCTTTTGCCACTCATTCCCAGTTAGACTCACTTCAGCTTCCAATATGGTTAGCTCTTGGGATCCCCCCGTCACTCCGGAGATAGAGATGGGTTCTGCCCCTTGGTGGCCTGACGGCATTAGGGTACACTGTGCGCCTGTGTCCACTAAAGCTTTATATTTTTGCGGTTCCGGTGTGCCAGGCCATCGAATCCACACAGTCCAGTAAATCCGGTTGTCCCTCTCCTCTACCTGGCCAGAGGCAGGGCCCCACTAATCCTGGTCGGAGTATCTATCAATTATTTCTTCCAAACGTGAAGCAGAAATCTCTTCATCAGGGTCAGGAGTAATACTATTCCTTCTACTGCCTCTGGGGGACTGTTCAACAGAAACTGGGGCAGCAATCTTCCTAGGGGCCCTCTTTGTTGCTGTTGTATCTTTCCGTAGCTCACATACCCGAGCAGCTAGGGCCGAGGTCGGTTCACCATCCCACTTCCTCATATCTTCCCCGTGGTCACGTAAATAAAACCACAAGGTACCTCGCGGTGTGCGTCCCGGATTCTCCCTTGTTTGAGCCAGGGACTGCTGGCGCTTGATGGCCGAAAGGTTTTTCCGTTTAGGTGAGGACGAAGCTATGTGTTCGTCTAACCGTTGGGACAGTTTCTCCACAGCTGAAATGCAGCCCCGTACTGGGGGAGAGAGATTTTCTTCATATTTATGAAGCTGGTTGGACACGGTATCCACAGTTGGCCCCATCCCCTCGTCCCAACCCATGACTGCCAGTGTGCTGGCATGTGTTGGGGGTGCAGCTCGTACAAACTTCCGCCACATGGACGCTGTGCATTGCACTTCATCGGGGTCTTTAGGTGCCTGGGCGTAGTTTAAATCACTATAAAGCATCTCCAGCACAGCTAATTCCCGCAGCTGCTGGAGGCCCTTATCCATAGTGGTCCATTTGTTTACTTGGTAGACAATATCCTCTTTGTGGGGATACCTTTCTTTCACTGCTGTTAGGATTCGCCTCCAGAGGCTGATAACTTGTGCCTCTCTTCCAATTACTCTATCAATGAGTCTTTCTCTAGAAAGGGATCCCAGCTGCTTGGCTTCGTTGCCTTCTAGCTGTTGGGTATTGGCCCCAGTATCCCAGCATCGAAGCAGCCAAGTGAGGATGTGCTCACCTGGATGGCGACTGAAGTCTTTCCGTATTTCTCGCAGCTCACTCAGAGATAGAGACCGAGTAGTTTCTGATTCATCTATGATTTCAGTCTCTTCTTCGCGATGTTGCCGTGATAACGCTGCTTTAGAGCTGCCTGCCTTTTCCTCTTCTCCCTCATCCGTAGAAGGAGCTTCTTCCCTTACTAAACGACCTGATCTCCGTTTCCACTGTTTCGTCTTTACTACAGGGGCGACTGATACCATAGATGGTCGGTCCTCTAGGGTGGTCACAGTGTGTGCTGTCTCATTATCAAATTCAGGAACCTCCCTATCCCCTTGAGGGTGCTGGGCAATGTTAATTGACATCTGATAGGCGTAAGCCAGACCCCAGCAGAGCGCAGCCAGCTGGTGGAGTTCTCTAGTATTGCCAGGGTCAGGGCATACATCTTTCAAACATTCCACCAGTTTTCTTGGATTTTGTACTTGTTCAGGGGTGAAATTTAGAACCATTGGAGGAGAAAACCGTGATAGGTACCTGCCCAAATCCCCCTACACACCTTGCCACCCACAACTTTGTCTGGGGACAGGTCCTTGAATAATATTCTTAATAAATTGCTTTACTTTGGGGAAGATGACAAACACTAGACCTAGTGATAGGAGGATAATATCTGACCAGGGGTATCCAAGATACTGAAAGGCTGCTGTAATTAGCCCACAGGGAGAAAAGTAGAAGGCACTGTAATTCCTAATATTTTCAATAAGATAATCTCCAGGAGACCAGGAGGATAACAGTGCCGGGTTTGAATACCAAACAAAACTGAAGGCCAGTATGTTACAGCACAACATGATAAAAAAACAAGCACAGACTTCAACACTTTCTCCGATCAGATGTAAAGGAAAAAAGAAAACAGAGAGTGGGCTATATACAACATATCCACACAGAAAAGTATTACCAGAAAACCGAGCATTATGACTACCAATATGTTAGTTGTAAATACTTCAATCAATGCTATTGTTATCTCAACCCTCGAGCCCCACGTTGGGCGCCAAAAAGGACTGTGGTGGTTTTACTCAGGTGGGCAGCCGAGCTCCACCACAACCGCTCTCTCACTCCCCCTCTCCTCAAAGAGGAAGGGGGAGAAAATACAACACAGAGAACTCGAGGTTTGAGATAAGAAAGGTTTAATTAAAGGGAAAGGGAATGGGAGGAAAAAAACAGAGACAAAAGAAACAATCAGTCCGCGCGGAAGCACAGAGAGAGGAAAAATTATTCTCTACTTCCCATCAGCGAGCGGTGTTCAGCCACGTCCTGGGAAGCAGGGCCCCAAACGCGTAGTGGTTGTTCAGGAGGAACAGCCCCCTCCCTCTCTCAGCCCACACAGTTAGGAAGAACTTCTTTACCAAAAGGGTTGTTAGACATTGGAACAGGCTGCCCAGGGAAGTGGTGGAGTCACCATCCCTGGAAGTCTTTAAAAGACGTTTAGATGTAGAGCTTAGGGATATGGTTTAGTGGAGGACTGCTAGCGTTAGGTCAGAGGTTGGACTCGATGATCCTGAGGTCTCTTCCAACCTAGAAATTCTGTGATTCTGTGATTTTTTTTTTTTGGTTAACTATATTACCAATTAAAAACCAAGAGATGCTCCTGAACAACTTGAAATTTTTGAGCTAATAATGCAGTTTTACTTCCCTTCTATGAAATGCTTCAGACATCCAGATGTTTTTTCAAAGACACACAAGATATGTAGCTTTTCCACCACTTTTGTGTGTTTATGTTTCCAGTGATTTGGTTCAGTCACTGAGTGAACTAACTTTTGGTAACTCTGTTAACATTTTAAAGATATAATTATAATCACTTTGCTCCACAACAGATTGGGGACCAGGGGCAGAATAAATTGACAGATATTCTTCCACTGTTGTATTTATTTCCAGAAGTTAGATGTAGTAATATACTTGCTTGGCCCCTTTGTTTCACCCTTGCCCTCCTCCCCTTTGCTTCGTCCTTTCCTTCACCCTTTTTGAAATGAATCTGTCTTAAGAAGGAATCAGTACAAAATGGAATTGATGTTGAAATCCTTTCTTCCTTATCTGTAGTGTTTTAAAGAAAAAAAAAAAATTGTTTTGAAAGCATGCACTGAGGAACTGTTATTAGAAAACAGAGTAATTACTGCATTTTTATAATAAAATATCCTTCTTTTCTATTTGACTTTAAACCTGAAGAGGTACAAGTTTAACAAACATTTCATTTATGTTTCTTTTTCTTCAGAGGAAGCCTAATTGCTATGCTGAAATCTGATTCTTTAGTTCTGCCAAGATATTTTAAGGATATGTTATGAATGTCAAAGACTAAATTCAAAGGAAAGTTATTTCCTTTGCTCATATGCAGCAGTTCACTTCTCCATCCTGTTTGCCTGTGGGGATGCCTGTGGATTGATCTCTTTGGAAGAGCTGGCCTTCTGTTTATAATCTCAGACTTTCCCGATATTGCCAGCCAGAAACTACTGCCTTCAAAGCGCTACTTCACTGCCAGGACACCATTCAGCACTGCAAAAGCAATACATACATAATTTTTGCTTTTACTTGAGCAGTGACTGCAGTAGCAGAAGCATGGATCCTTGCCTGGTGACAGCTATATGTGACCTGGTGCATCTGTATCAAGACTGTCTGAGCCTTCTTGTTCATTAATAGTCACATACAGGATGAATAGGTATATGCAGACGGAATTACAGCAGACCAGGTTACTCCAAGCACAGAAATTCTCAATATATTATTGGGATTAGCAACTACTTGCACCTGTGCATGAGAATCAGGAAAGTCAAACTGTGATGGATGCCCTGTAAGCTATTTTATATAAAAACTCACATTTGTTGTTCTGCAAAACTGTGTATAGTTGAATTGAAACAAAGAGAACATAATTCCCCCCACCTTTTGTTTTCAGTCTCTTTTTTCCTTGTCTTATTTGTTCTAGAACAGAGCTCCTGATATTTAAGGACCACAGTTTTTAATCACTCACTCCCTGACCATTGTGAGAAAAATCTCAAATAATTTTCTTCAGACAGGATGTTCTGTGAAGTTATTTTATTCGTGATTGCAATAGCAGGCGTCCTGTCAATTAGGAGTGCATTTTAGTAAACAAATCATAACAGTTTATTCCCTATTACCTGACACCTGATCACCTCCCCTGTTTCCTCATTGGCTGAGTACTACAGGTTCACAAGCTACTTGATGCTCCTCTATACCATATACGTACAACTTTTTCTTTTTTTCAACCCTTTAATTTCTCCTTTCTTATGTTTTGAGAACTTGTGATCTTTGTTTTACTGTTCTCACACTGCTCATCCTGTTTTTCTGAAGCTTCTACCTTGTTTTGGAACAGTGAGGCCTTCTGTCCACTTATCTACTTAGCATTTCTCTTTATTACGACTACACAACTACCTTAGAATACAGAAAAGTAGTTCTCTACTGCAAAAGCACAACTTAGTTTCTCACACCATGTATACAGATCACTTCCTGGCTTGTTTTCCAGATCCCAGAATTGCAATTCAATTGCTTTCTAATTTCAATTTAATTGCTTAATAATTGCTCAATGAAGAAAATACAGTGAATGATTAAAAAGCAATGTGAAGCATAAAACAATCAAAATGCAGACAACTATTTATGTTCAACTGTTTACATACGGTTTTAAATTTGAAGGAATGAGAGATGCTGAAAAGGTATTTGGCAGAATCATTTGACTGGAAGGGGTCATAACACAAGTCTTGCTACTGTCTAGACAGTGCTCACTGAAGTCCACCTGTGTACCTCTTCTTGAGGGGTCAGGATATGAGAAGAGTGTGAAGGTATAAGAAAGGCTGTAAAGGTATAAGAAAGAGGCTGCAGAAGCCAGACATCTGCAGTATAATACAGCAAGAGTTAACAGCAGGAAGAAGAGACAAGTGAGGCTGAGGTCTATTCACTTACTGAACAAGCTTTTCAGCTTGCCTTAGCTTCTGCTGCTCCTCCCACTCTTGAGATGGTACAGGAGCATATGCATGCAGCACAGACTGCTAGTGCCAATTGGCTTCACTTCACAGCTTCCTGGAACACTGTTCTATGATTCTATGTCTCCACTCCAAAATAGCATGTGTTAACTTTGCCATATCTTTACTCATGACTGTAGCTTACTATTCATTGCTCCCACACTCTGGCTCCCACAGTTGGTTAGCCGTGCTCTTAAAGGCAGTGTTTGTTGCAGTATGTGACTTCATCAACAGGTGTCACAATTCTTTAGACAAGAGAGGGAAATTGCTAGTGTTCTATCCCCAGCTAGACATAAATACGTCTTCTTCCAGACAGAATAATCCTTCTTCCATGATTGCATCCTGCTGTTTTAACCAGTGCCAATGATTGCTGGGCTCTATAAGTGTGCTCATGCCATATGCTGATCACAGGGCCCATGCTTACCTCTGCTGACTATTGGATGGGAAGCAGACAGACGAGTCTGGGAGAAAAAAGATGACTTCCTAGCAATAACTACGCTGTGCATGTGTGTTTCTAAGATACAGGCATTCCCTGCTGTGGGAGAAGTAAGGGCTCTACTTCATGGACAAGCACCAGCAGTGTCCACAGGGAAAGGAAGAACAGGGGAAGATGTTTTGCTGATGACAACAGGCCTTCTTTGTACAGACCCTGAACAGATGGAGCAGAATGGGACTATGGGGGATTGGAAGAGCAGCAGACACTGATGGCTCCACTGGGGACAACTTTTACTTTTTGTATCTGTTGTGGTTTAACCTGGTAGGCAGCTAAACACCGCATGGCTGTTTGCTCACTCCCCTCCCTGCAGTAGATGGGGGAGAAAATTGAGAAGTGTAAGAATTCATGGACTAAGGACAATAAGGAAAGGAAAGGGAAAAGAAAAAAGAAAAGAAAAGAAAAGAAAAGAAAAGAAAAGAAAAGAAAAGAAAAGAAAAGAAAAGAAAAGAAAAGAAAAGAAAAGAAAAGAAAAGAAAAGAAAAGAACCCATAATAGCAACAAAAAAAGAATAAACAAAACAAGTGATGCACAATGCAATAGCTCACCACCAGCCAGCTGATACACATCCAGTCCCGGAGCAATGGCAACCCTCCGCAGCAAACTCCCCTCAGTTGTATTGTTCAGCATGATGTCATATGGTGTGGAATATCCCTTTGGCCAGTTTGGATCAGCTGTCCTGGCTGCGTCCCCTCCCAGCTTCTTGTGCACTCCCAGTCTCCTCACTGGCAGAGAGGTTGGGAGAAGATGAAAAGTCCTTGACTCTGTATAAGCACTGCTCAGCAACAACTGAAACACTGGTCTGTTATCAGCATTATTTTCATCCTAAATCCAAAACCACAGCACCGTACTGGCTACTAGGAAGAAAATGAAGTCTATCCCAGCTGAAAATAGGGCAACATGTTATCCATGAATGTGAAACGTGCTGCAATCAAACAAGTCAAGCAGTTAAAGCCTCTCTGGTATGGAGGATGATGGCTGAAATATAAATATCAGGAGACCTGGCAGATGGCAAGCGCCATGTGCTTACAATGGTGGAAGCAACCACCAGATGGTTGCAAACATATCCTGTGCCCCGTGCCATTGCCCGGAACACTATCCTGGGCCTTGAAAAGGAAGTTCTATGGCGACATGGCACCCCAGGAAGGATTGATTCAGACAATGGGACTCATTTCAGAAACAACCTCATAGACACATGGGCCAAAGAGTATGGCATTCAGTGGGTATATCACAACCCCTGTCATGCAGCAGCCTCTGGGAAAATTGAACGTTACAATGGATTGTTAAAGACTACACTGAGAGTAATGGGTGCTGGAACATTCAAGCATTGGAATACACATTCAGCAAAGGCCACCTGGTTAGTCAACTCTAGGGGATCTGTCAACCAAACTGGCCCTGCCCAATCAAAACTCTTACGTACTGTAGAAGGGAATAAAGTCCCTGTAGTGCACATTAAAAACATGCTGGGGAAGACAGGCTGGGTTATTCCTGCCTCAAGCAAAGGCAAATCAATGTGGGATTACTTTTCCTTAAGAACCTGGGTGTACTTGGTGGGTAATGCGTAAGGATGGGTAAGTCCAGTGTGTACCTCAAGGAGATTTGATCTTGAATGAGAATACTTAATGATTTGAATTGTAGGATGTTAATTGCTATATAATGCTGTATGTCATCACTACTATGTCAATGGTATTGCAGTAGGAGTTATCCAAACAAATGAAGAATGCATCTTGATGGAGCTGGGCAAGTGCAGCAGTGATGAAACTGAGCAAGCATAGTGGTGATCATAGAATCGTAGAATTATTTCAGTTGGAAAAAAAACTTCAAGATCATCAAGTCCTAACAGTACAAGTCCACTGCTAAACTATGTATCATGTCCACATGTCTCTTAAATATCTCCAGGGATGGTGACTCCACCACCTCCCTGGGAAGCCTGTTCCAATGCCTAACCAACCTTTCTGTGAAGAAATTCTTCCTGATATCCAGTCTAAATCTCCACTGGTGCAATTTGAGGCTGTTGCTATGTGTCCTATCGCTTGTCACCTGAGAAAAGAGACGGACACAGTCCTCACTGCAACCTCCTTTCAGGTAGTTATGGAGAGGCGCAACCAGAGCTGATTTCAGCATGCAATGATCCAACATCACACACTGCTTGTGAAGGACCTTTATGACATCTGGAGCCCAAAGTCATGGACTAAATGAACTCAAAGGACATTTTAGAGGGATGGCCAATAGACTAAGGGAATGATATCTCTTTGTGCATATCAAAGGATGGGAAGGGTGGCAGTAATTAATGAAGATGTATCGGAAAGTGTGGGATCTGAGCATGACATAAATAGTATAGAATTAGAGGAGGATATTGTCCTGGTTTCGGCTGGGATAGAGTTAATTTTCTTCCTAGTGGCTGGTATGGCTCTGTGTTTTGGAATTAGGATGAAAATAGCGGTGATAACTGTACTGGGTCTGGCTGGGATGGAGTTAACTTTCTCTGCAGTGGCTTATATAGTGTTGTGCTCTGCATTTGTAGCTAGAACAGCCCTGATATCACACCAGTGTTTTGTCTATTGCTGAGCGGGGCTGGCACAACAACAAGACTGTCCCCCCCACCCCCAAACCAGTAGGCAAAACGTGGGAAGGGGACATCACCAGGGCAGCTGACCTAAACCAGCCAAAGGGATATTCCATATCATATGATGTCACACTCAGCAATAAAAGGTGGGAAAGGGGATGGAGGGGGGGGGCTCTCGTTATGAAGACATCTGTCCTCCCAAACTACTGCTATGCATATTGAGGCCCTGCTTCCTGGGACATGGCTGAACATTGCTCGTTGATGGGAAGTAGAGACTAATTTCTTTTTTTTTTTTTTTTCTTCTCTGTGCTTCTGCTCCGCCTTTGCTTTTTTTCTCCTCTTCCTTTTCCCTTTAATTAAATTTGTGTCAGCAACAACTAAAACACCATTGTGATATCAGCATTAGTTTCATCCTAAATTGAAAACTACAGTACCATACTGGCTACTAGGAAGAAAATTAACTTTAACTCTATGATGTTGAAATCCTTTCCTCATTATCTGTAGTGTTTTAAAGAAAAAAATTTTGTCTTGAAAGCATTCATTGTGCAACTGGTATTAGAAAACAGAGAGCAATTACCACATTTTTAAATGAAGTAAAAAAGGGGGAGAAACGGGGGAGGAAATACTATGGAAAGGGATCAAGGGGTGAGATTATGACAGAGAGATCACTCGCCAATTATTCCAATGGGCAAACCAAACTCAATGTAGGGAGATTCATATAATTTATTGCATATCACTAGCAGAATAGAGCAGTGAGAAACTAAAAGCAAACTAAAAACACCTTCCCTCCCCATCCACCCTCTTCTATGTCCTCCCTCCGAGTGGCACAGGGGAATGGGGAATGTGGGTTGTGGTCAGTCCATACCACTTCGTCTCTGCCCCTCCTTCGCAGTCACTCTCTTCTCCTGCTCCAACGTGGGATTCCTCCCACAGGATAAAGTCCTTCCTGAACTGATCCTATGTGGGCTTCCCATAGGCAGCAGCTCTTCAAGAACTACTCCAGTATGGGTCCGTGCCACGGGGTCCATCCATCAGGAGCAAACTGCTCCAACATGGATCCCCCATGGGCAGCAGCTCCCACCAGATCACCTGCTCCTGCATGGGCTCCTCTCCATGGCCTGAAGCTCCAGCCCGGACTCTGCTCCCACAGAGGCTATTCACAGGCTGCAGCCTCCTTCAGGCCAGATCCACTTGCTCCACCGTGGGCCTCTCACAGGCTGCAGCGTGGAAACTTCTGCAGGGGAACTTCTGCTCTGGCGCCTGGAGCACCTCCTCCCCCTCCTTCACTGACCTTGGTGTCTGCAAGGCTGTTTTTCATTTCTCACTCTCCCAGCTGCTGTTGTGCAGCAGTTTTTTTTTCCCTTTCTTAAATATGCTCTCACAGAGGCACAAACAGCCTTTGCTTATTGGTTTGACTCTGGTCAGCAGCATGTCCATTTTAGAGCTGGCTGAAACTGGCCCTTACCTAACATGGGACAGCTTCTGAACTCCTCTCAGTCCAGCCATGCACCCCCCTGCTATGCAAACCTTGTTATGTAAACCCAATGCATACCTGTAGTGGTTACAGGGAGGGATTCTATAGGTAAATTGCTCAGAAAAGAAAGGCCAAGGAGAGTGCACCCCCTCTGGTGGATGGGAAGGGTGAACTGGTAACGACAGACATGGAGAAGGCTGAGGTACTCAACAACTTCTTTGCTTCAATCTTCACTGGCAGTTAGGCTTCCCAAGTCTTTCATTTCCCTGAACCCGTAGATGGAGGCTGGGGGAGCAAAGTCCCACCCACTGTAAGAGAAGAGCAGGTTCGAGACCACCTGATGAACCTAAACACATACAAGTCCATGGGCCCTGATGACATGCATCCCAGGGTCCTGAAGGAAGTCCCTAGTGACTGGAAAAAGCGAAACATTGCTCCCATTTTTAAAAAGGGTAGAAAGGAAGATCCAGGAAACTACACACCAGTGAGTCTCACCTCTGTTCCTGGGAAGATCATGGAAAAGATCCTCCTGGAAGCAATGTCAAGGCACATGCAAGAGAAAGAGGTGATCCAAGACAGCCTTCATGGCCTCACCAAGGGTAAATTGTGCCTGACCAATCTGGTGGCTTTCTATGATGGAGTGAGTGCATTTTGCCTATTACAATGAGTATTGAGTGATCTCTCTGTCCTTATCTCAACCCCTGAGCCCTTTGCATCATATTTTCTCCCCTTTTCCCTTTGAGGAGGGGGAGTGAGAGAGCAGCTGAAGTGGAGCTCAGCTGCCCACCCGAGTAAAACCACCATAGTACTGCATCCAGCTCTGGGGCCCCCAGCATAAGAAAGACATGGACTTGTTGGAGCAAGTCCAGAAGAGGGCCACAAGGATGATCAGAAGGCTGGAGCACCTGTCCTATGAAGAAAGGCTGAGAAAATTTGAGTTGTTCAATCTGGAGAAGAGAAGACCTGGGAGAGACCTTACAGCAGCCTTCCAGTAATTAAAGAGGACCTACAAGAAAGACGGGGAGGGACTCTTTATCAGGGAGTATACCGATAAGATAAGGGGTAATGGCTTTTAAACTAAAAGAGGGTAGATTTAGATTTGATATTAGCAATAAATTCTTCACTATGAGGGTGTTAGTGTCTCTTTTCACTCTACTGGACATCGTAGGTAACATTAATAGTACCAAACCCCTTGTTGATCCAAATCCTTGACTGCTGCGTTCTTGTTCCGATGCGGTTTGCAGGTCTGCTGTAAGTACAGGTACAAGGACTAATTGAGCAATCTTGCTTCCCTTCGGGATGTGGATGGGCAGGAAGCTTGTTTGGGCCACGATTTGTACTATTCCATTGTAGTCCGCGTCAATAACTCCTGGTAGCACAAAGAGTCCCTTTAATCCGCTAGAGGACCGTCCAAACAACAATGCTCCTTGCGGCCTTCTGTTGATAAGCAGTGGTCCTTTAAAAGTTGTTGGTATTTTTAATGGCCGCTGATATTAAAGTCACTTCTACTGCAGTTTCCAAATCCAGTCCGAGGCTCTCCCTTGTGGCTGGTTGTAGTTGTTGTGATCTGGCGGCATCTGACTGTAGGCGGGCTGCATTGCAGGTGGGGCAGGTGTTGGGATCGTGGGTGGCGGCGCCGTCTCATGGTGGGCCCATAGAGTGGGGTTGGAGTATTGCACGGGAGTGGCTACTGTTGTCGGCGCATGGCGGCTCCTCGCGCTCCGTTGTGCGTTTCCTGAGGCTCGACAGACTGGTGTGTCGTGGGTTCCCAAATTGCAGTTCTGGCACCATACCTTGGCCTTACACTCACGCCTCATATGACCTTCCTTCCCACACCTAAAACACTTCATTCCTTTTCCTCCCTGCGATCCCTTTCTGCCAGTCTCCCTTGGAGGATTAAGGGGAGCCAATGCTGCAAAGACTTGGCTCTGTGCCTGGACCAGGTCTTTTCCCAATTCTTGGACCGCTTCAACTAAAAAAGCTTGTGGACCCACAGGAACCCTGCTCATTCTCTCTAACATAGCTTCTATTGTGGCATCACTCGGTAAAGTAACTAGTATGGACTTTGTAGCAGCATTACTATTTTCCATCACACACTGTCTAAGTAAAGCTGCTTTCATCCACTCTGGTACATCCATCCCCTTTGTTGATAGCTTCAGTGACCTTATCTACAAAGGATGCAAATGATTCGTCTCTTCCCTGCTTTAGGGACATGTACGACCGGCGTCGGGGGAGCAGTTTTCACTAACTCTATAGCAGCCCTTGCTGTCCTCATGCTCTCTAGGCATATCTCCGGCCCTAACTGTACCTGCATATCCACTGATGCAAATCTCCCAACCCCCATTAATTGCTCGGTAGTTACGTATTCTAAAGGACCTCCCGGTGGTTGGGGCATGTGAGCACTAATATCACATATGCGTTGCCAATGAGCCTGCCATAGCAGCTGGCCAGATTGTGTCACAATCATTCTTACAATAGTTTTAATGTCCTCGGGGCATAAAATACTGCTGCCCCATATATAATTAAACAGCTGCTTGGTCAGCTCACTATGCAACCCACTCTCATTTATTGTGGCTCTCAGCTGGGATAGTAGTTTCCAATCAAGCAGGGTGTGAGCTCCCTGCAGACCCACAGCCCCCTGCCCATAGGTTACTGGGAAAGCCTGATCAGCAAGTGGGCTCAGCAATTCAAAGTCCTGAGCATCTGCGCCTCTCTGGCAATCGCTTGCCAATTAACCCTTTCTATCCCCTGTGGGGAGGGCTTTGGCAGTGGTTTAGTGGGAGCCTTACAGCTCTCCCTGGGTGTATCCTCTTTCGGTTTTAAAATGAGTCGCCCCACCACCTCCTCCTCGCTGTCGGAGACCACGTCTTCTGCTCCTGAGACTTGTATCCCAGTTTCGACCGTGGTTGGAAGGGGTGGCGCCATAGGCCATGCCCCCTGATCTGCATCCGAGCTTTTAGGAGGGGGGGGCGGTGACGCCCTGGGGGGCCCCGGTGACGGGTGCCATGGCTTAACAGTTATCAGTCTCCCAGGCGGTGGTATAGGCAAGTAATCGCCCCCCACTGAGAACAGTCCCTCTGATTCTTGGGGCTGACTTCCTAGTTGCTGGGTAGCCACAGCTGCAACTTGCTGTTCTAACTTGTATATTTTTAAACTATTAATAGTTTCCCACCACGGTTTCATTAATTTTTTAACCATTTTATCATCATCTATAGCTAAATCCCACAAGCAGTCCCCATAAGCTCTCCATTCTTCCACATCAAAGTATGATTCAGGGTTACAAAAAAACCCCTTTGCTACCCCAAAGGCTATAAGCCCTGGAATATGCTTAACTCCTTCTACCCCTCGCTTTTATAAAAAGCGTTGCAATAAGTTGAGGGCTACTTCCTTATCCATAGTGCCGGCTTTTTTTCCACGTCTATCCGCGCTGCATCTGTCCGCGATTTGTGCAGTTCCGTGTCTATCCACGCTGGTAGCCCTCCGGAATGTGCAGACCCCATTTTGGTCGGTCTAAGCAATCTTCTGCCCTCCAATTTGCTGCTAATCAGTGCTTGTCCTCACCGTGCTTCTCGGTTCCATGTTGTCCCTGTTCGGGCGTCACTGTCGGGTGCGAGACCCTCCGATTTCGGCGTGGGGATGTTGTGGTTCTGCTCGAGTGGGCAGCCAAGTTCCACCACAGACACTCTCTCACTCCCCCTCCTCAAAGAGGAATGGGGAGAAAATATGTAAAAAGGGCTCAAGGGTTGAGATAAGGACGAGAAAATCACGCAATAATTATTGTAACGGGCAAAACAGACTCAGCATAAGAAGATAGTAAGATTTATTGCTCATTACTAACAAGCTAGAGAAGTGAGAAACAAAGGAAAGAAACCAAAAGCACCTTCTCCCCCCATCCACCCTCTTCTACCTCCTCCCCCCGAGCGGCACAGGGGAACGGGGGAATGGGGGTTATGGTCAGTCTACAGCACTTCTTCTCTGCCGCTCCTTCTCGGTCACTCTCGTCCCCTGTGCTGTGGGGTCCCACCCACGGGATGCAGTCCTTGATGAACTGATCCGGCGTGGGCTTCCCACAGGCAGCAGTTCTTCCAGAACTGCTCCAGATAAGGGTCCGTACCACGGGGTCCATCCCTCAGGAGAAAACTGCTCCAACCTGGCTCCCCTACGGGCAGCAGCTCCTGCCAGGTCACCTGCTCCTGCGTGGTCTCCTCTCCACAGGCTACAGGTCCGGCCCGGAATCTTCTCTGGCAGGGGTCTTCCACAGGCGGCAGCCTCTGTCGGTGCAGGGCCACCTGCTCCACCGTGGTCTCCTTCACGTGCTGCAGCATGGAACCCTGCTCCACCGTGGTACTCCATGGGCTGCAGGGGGACATCCTGCTTCACCATGGTCCTCACCACAGGCCGCAGGGGACTTCTGCTCCGGCGCCTGGAGCACCTCTCCCCCTCCTTCTACACTGACCTTGGCACCTGCAAGGCTGTTCCTCACTCCCTTGACTCTCCCGGCTGCTGTGTGGCGCAGCGTTTTTTTCCCTGTCTTAAATATGCTCTCACAGAGGTGCAAAACAACATCGCTTATTGGCTCAGCTCTGGAAAACAATGGGGCCCTTCCCAAACATGGGGCAGCTTCTAGATCTTTCTCACAGAAACCACCCCTATGGCCACGTAAACCCACTACAGGGGAAACAAGTGATCGACTCAATATGAGTGGTAATACAAGCTTCAACTTTATTGCGCAGATATCCGTATATTTATACACACAGCTATAATTATGCCTACTGGTCACTATCCTATTGGCTAAGCCTAGAAGTTTTGCAAAAAATACTGTTCCTCCTACTTGCAGTTACAGCGCATAAGCTACTTCCTTATCTTCCTGGGTCTCAGATCCACCTGTTTCTCTCTCTCTCAAGGGCAGACTGCTCCTTGCATATTTCACAAGAGTGTTTCTCATATGGCCTACTCCATGGCTATAAACTCTGTATTTTCTTTGCCTTGCTTGTATAGTTCCTCTAGGGACCCGTTCCCTTGCTCTTTGATCCATTCTTCAACATGAGAGAATTGAGTCAGACAATTGGAGTCACATCCAAAATAACCTTTTGACCTCCTGGGCCAATAGATATGTAACTGATTGGGTATATCACATCCCATGTCACCCACAAGACTCTGGAAAGGCTGAAAGGTATAATAGCCTGTTAAAGACTACACTACAGGCATTGGGTGCTAGGGCATGGAAACACTGGGACATGAATTTACCAGAAGCCACTTGGTTAGTTAACACCAGAGGATCTGACAAACATCCAGGTCCTGCTGAAACAACCCCCCTACACACTGTGAGAGGAGAAAAAGTCCCCGTAGTACATGTAGGGAAGGCAGTGTGGGTTGTTTCTGCCTTGGGAAAAGGCAAACCCATTTGTGGTGTTGTCTTCGCCCAAGGACCTGGGTGTACTTGACAGGTAATGCAAAAGGATAGGGATATCAAATGTGCCTCAAGGAGATTTAATTTTGGGATTAACAGATTACAAACAAATTAACAGATAACAAACTCTGTAATCTGAGTTATACGTTGTAGGAAGACACTGCAGAACCAAGGACAAGTCAACTTTGCAAGGAACCAGGCAAGTGCAGCAATGACAGAAGCTAAGCTAGAACTGCCTGGCATTGGCAATGGGCTCCTCCATGGGCAGCAGCATGGAACCCTGCTCCACCATGGTACTCCATGGGCTGCAGGGGGACAACCTGGTTCACCATGGTCCTCACCACAGGCCGTAGGGGACTTCTGTTCTGGCACCTGGAGCACCTCTCCCCCTTCTTCACTGACCTTGGCACCTGCAAGGCTGTTTCTCACTCCTCTCACTCTCCCAGCTGCTGTGTAGCACTGTTTCCCCCTGTTTTAAATTTGCTCTCACAGAGGCACAAACAACATCACTTATTGACCCAGATCTGTCCAGCAGTGGGGCCCTTACCTAACATGGGGCAGCTTCTAGATTCTTCTCACAGAAGCCACCCATATGGTCCTCTGCTACCAAAACCTTGCCACGTAAACCCACTACAGGCAGCTGAGTGGTATGCCACAGTTGATATCGCTAATGCATTTTTCTCCATCCCTTGGCAGCAGCGTGCAGGCCACAATTTGCTTTCACTTGGAGGGGAGTCCAGTACACCTGGAATCGACTTCCCCAGGGGTGGAAACACAGCCCTACCATTTGCCATGGACTGATCCAGACTGCACTGGAACAGGGGGGAAGCTCTTGAACACCTGAAGTACATCGATGACATCATCATGGGGGGCAACACAGCAAGTTTTTGAGAAAGGGAATACAAATTCTCCTGAAATCTGGTTTTGCCATTAAATAGAGTAAGGTCAAGGGTCTGCACAGGAAATCCATTTCTTGGGGGAAATATGTCAGGATGGACATTGCCACATCCCAATGGATGTGATCAGTAAAATAACGGCTATCTCTTCACCAACTAGCAAAAAAAACCCACGTTTTCCTAAGCCTTGTGAGGTTATGGAGAATACATGTTCCAGGCTTGTGAGCCCTCTATATCGATGGAACTCGAAAGAGGATCTATTTCGAGTGGGGCCCCGAACAACAGGCCTTTGAACAACTCAAACAAGAAATAGCTCCTGCAGTAGCCCTTGGGCCTGTCCATACCAGACCAGCTGTGCCTAACATACTTTACCCTGCAGCTGGGGAGCATGGGCTCACCTGGAGCCTCTGGCAGAAGACCCCAGGAGAAACTCGAGGTCAACCTCTGGGGTTCTGGAGCCGGGGCTATCGAGGATCAGAAGCCAATTACACCCTAACTGAAAAGGAGATAGTAACAGCATCTGAGGGGATTCAAGCCACTTTAGAAGTTGTGGGTACAGAAGCACAGCTCCTCTTGGCCCCACGGTACCTGTGTTACACTGGATGTTCAAAGGGAGAATCTTCTCTACACATCATGCAACCAACATGACATAGAGTTAGTGGGTAGCATTAATTACGGAACAGGCTCAGATGGGGAAATCCAACCACACAGGAATCCTGGAAGAGATTATGAACTGTCTGGAAGGCAGAGATATCAACTGAGGAGGTAACTTATCCTATTGTGCTGGTGTCTGGCCTGCACCTATTAAACAATAGTCAACACTATTCATTCATTATAAAAAATCCAGTGACCACAATCCCTGTCCCTGAGTAAGCTGTGAGATACGCAAAAAGATTTCAGCCATCGTCCAGATGAGCATTGTCACTTGTTTTCTTCAACGCTGGAATAATGGTATCAGTAGCCAGGAATTAGAGGGTAGGGAAGCCAAGCACCTGGGTTCCCTCTCTAGGGAAGGGAACATTGACAGAGAGATTGGAAAAGGGGCACAAGCCCTCACTCTCTGGAGGCAACTCCTGTCAGGCTCAAAGGAATGGTGTTCCTTCAAGGAAGATGTTATATGTCACCAAGGCAATTGAACTACCATGCAGAGAGGAATTTTCCTATGTGTCACAATGAGGTGTAGTAAGGAGTTTTTGTAAGTTTTCATGAGGAGGTGGCATAAGATTTCATCAGGATTCATCGGGTCACCTTGGGTTGCATAACTTTCCATAAGGTGTTTTTTAAATAATTAAAAAAAAACACGGCTTACTTATAAAAAAAACAATTTGTAATTAGTTAGGATTATACACCCTCTGTGTTAACTGGGTATTCAGTTAATTTTATTAACCTAGCACAGGAGACATTTTTAATAGTTCTATAGGTGCTCTTGCTAACACGAGATACAGATGTGTTGTGGTTTTTGTTGTTTGTTTTTTTTTTTTTTTTTTCTCTGACTGACTTTTCCATTCACTATGTAAATACTGGGGTGCTTCTTTTACCCGACTCCTAGTTATTCAAATAATATCATTCTAATATTTTCTTTTGAGATTGATATTGTGGAAAAGAGACTACAAGAAACAGGTAAAATGAAAGATAACATGGAAAACAGTTAATTAGTTTGTGCTGCTTTCTTAAAACTTCAGTCTTCCAAACTAATTCAAATTTTGAAAATGTCAGCTGAAATGACTATATGTGACTTCAATGCACCAATAGCTACAATATCTGACTATGAAAGATGGCTTGTTAAATTCTGCTCCCTGATTGGTATGACTAATAAGTTAAATAAAAAGATCAGAAACTCAGGGTGCTGAACTGGGAGGAGCTTGGGTGAGATAAGACTAGTGAAAGAAGTTTGATTTGGAAAGAAGGAACAAGGAGGTAGGCAAGCAAGATGAGGATTACTTGGATCAGCTCTCTGAGGAGCAGGGACTGGGACTGGCTGGGTGGTTGAGGAAAATTTGTCTGTAGGAAGGAGTTAATGCAAAGGCAGGTCCATTTTTGGCAGAAGTACAGGTCCACGAGGACGTAGCATTCTCAGTCTGAGATTGGACCAGGCATTCTACAGTTGCCCCATTCAATGGTGTTGTGGTTTAACCTGGCAGGCAGCTAAGCACCACACAGCCATTTGCTTACTCTGCCCCCCACCGCAGTGGGATAGGGGAGAGAATCAGAAAAAAAAAACAAAACACAACATAAAAACTCTTGGGCTGAGATAAAGACAGTTTAATAGGACAGAAAAGGAACAGATAATGATAATAATAACAATAATAATATGTACAAAACAAGTGGTGCATAATGCATTTGATCACCACTCACTGACTGATGCACAGCCCATCCCCAAGCAGTGTCTACTTGCCTGGTCAACTCCCCCCAGTTTTATTGTTCAGCATGACATCATATCGCAAAATCACAGAATCACAGAATTGTCTAGGTTGGAAGAGACCTCAAGATCATCGAGTCCAACCTCTGACCTAACACTAACAAGTCCTCCACTAAACCATATCCCTAAGCTCTACATCTAAACGTCTTTTAAAGACCTCCAGGGATGGTGACTCCACCACTTCCCTGGGCAGTCCATTCCAATGCCTAACAACCCTCTCAGTAAAGAAGTTCTTCCTAAGATCCAACCTAAAACTCCCCTGGCGCAACTTTAGCCCATTCCCCCTCGTCCTGTCACCAGGCACATGGGAGAACAGACCAACCCCCACCTCACTACAGCCTCCTTTAATGTACTTATAAAGAGCGATAAGGTCGCCCCTGAGCCTCCTTTTCTCCAGGCTGAACAAACCCAGCTCCCTCAGCCGCTCCTCATAAGACTTGTTCTCCAGACCCCTCACCAGCTTCGTCGCCCTTCTCTGGATTCGCTCAAGCACCTTGATGTCCTTCTTGTAGCGAGGGGCCCAAAAGTGAACACAGTACTTGAGGTGAGGCCTCACCAGAGCCAAGTACAGAGGGAGAATCACTTCCCTAGACCAGCTGGCCACACTGCTTCTTATGCAAGCCAGGATGCTGTTGGCCTTCTTGGCCACCTGAGCACACTGCTGGCTCATATTCAGCCGACTATCAATCAATACTCCCAGGTCCTTCTCTGCCTGGCAGCTTTCCAACCACTCATCTCCCAGTCTGTAGCTCTGCTTTGGGTTGTTGTGCCCCAGGTGGAGAACCTGGCACTTGGCCTTGTTGAACTTCATGCAGTTGACCTCAGTCCATTGGTCCAGCGTATTCGGATCCTCCTGCAGATCCTTCCTACTGATTCAAAGATCAAAGCCGAAATTTCTAAGTGACGAAGTATCCTTTATTGTCAGCGCTGGATGCACGGGGGATCCTTCCACCTAACGTGCATGTTCAAAGTGACAAATTATCTCATATTTATACAGTAAAATAATGAATATTCAATTAATGCCTATACATATTCATTACCTAAACCCACCTACTCTCGCTTCGTATGCTAATTAGCTTATCAGTCCTTGCGCTTGCGCAAAGCCTCCCAAGAATTGTGGGCAGGGGTCTTCGGGACGTGGGTGGTGGTCTTTGGGAGGAAGACCATAGGTCTTCCTCATGGTGTAATTTTCACCTTTTGCTAAAGAATGTCAAGTTGGCTGAATCAGTTGTTTTCCAAGCTGCAGGAATGCTGAGTTGGCTCAAGTTAGCTCAAGTTTCAGCATAACTGAAGGTCGACAGATAACAAGATGTCGTATATTTTGTTCTCATTACATTTTTAACTACAAGATTTATTCTATCCTGAAGTGAGTTTATACAATATAATTCCCCCCTTTTATGGAAAATCTAGTAAATTCTTTTACTTAATACAAAAATTCTTCTTCCCAGTCTTTATGATATGTACCCCTCAATACCTTGCCATGCACTTTTGTCAAGGAAGCTAACGTAGACATTCGTTGTAACAATTTCTAATTCCAAACAAGTATCACAAAAGACATTAAACTTATATGAACTAATATCAATAAAACAATAATTGTGTGACACAATGTGTTCAAAATCCCAGTTGCAGTTGGCAACCATCCAAAGAGTGTATCCCACCAGCTGTGATTTGTGTCTTGTTTTACTCTTTGCGAAACTATGCTTATTTCCTTTGTATCATGATGGACAGTGATTAGAGTCTTCTCTCCATTTTCCTGAATGCCTTTTAAAATTCTAATCAGGTCTTGGTGTTTAACTAGTTGCTTCACTAGCGTGAGGTTCATCCCAATAGGTGTACGTAATAACTTATGATACATTGTGCTGTTAGACTTGATCAACTGGTGGGATAACACTGGTGCCAAATATAGAAAATCACACCCGACGATTCTAACAAAGTTACAAATACAAAAGTTAGAATTATTTTTGCTAAGGAGAGTTAAGTTCTCCTTATCTACTTCTACAAAATCACAAGCAGTTCTTAAACACACACAGCCTTGACCAATATATACAAGCACAGTCTTTTGACTAGTATTTGGATGAATTTCAAAGTGGCAAACACCTTGCTCCGTGTCAAGACATACATCCTGAGCATCAAGTGTATTGCTTTCACAAATAAATCCTTGTTGTTCCCCGGTAACACATGATTCTAGATTTACAGACTGCCATTTCCCATTCTCCATCCGTGCCCATGTTCTATGCTCCAAAGGATAGAGCACTGTCTCCTCATGGTTTAATCCTAGTGCAATGATGGGGCAGATAACATAAACTGTGGCATTACGTATAGTAAGCACAAAGGCAGTAGCCATGTTAACAATGGGATCATAGGTAAAATTTACCAGAGTCCACCAAGACTGGAACTTCTTCTCAAAATCATTGGCATTGTCCCAGACAGTCTTTTGGACTTCAGCTGGAAAAATGCCTTCACTTCCTTCCCTAATGATCAAGGCAGCCGTTGCCTGCAACCATAACTGTGCTTGCATACAACTGAGAGCTAAAGATATATTATCTTGAACCATACTAAGTGTATCTATTATTAGTTTGTGGTCTTGGTCTTCAGCCTTTTCCCGTCTCGGTAACACCTTTGAAACTTGCCATTGGCTAGTTCCCAATGCCAATAAGGATGATTGTAGGGGTTGTTTTAGTTTTGTCAAATCACTTGTTGATGTGGCTAGCTTATTCATTAATATTTCTGAATCAATTCCATTTAAAACTCCTAACCCTGTTTCTAGCATTCCAGTTAAATATCTTCATGTCCTGTATCGCGTTAAGGGGTGTAGCTGATTAACCGTTACGGGCCCGGTCAGATTCAGGGTACTGAACCAGTTGGACATTCACCAAAAACACGTTAACTGTCTGGGGGTCCTGTCAGACATTCACCATCAACGCATTAACGGTCTGGGGGTCCATTCAGACATTCACCAAAAACGCATTAACCGTCTGGGGGTCTGGTTAGATTCAGAACACTGAACTATCACGGATAACCACCCTCACCCTCGTTGCACTTAATGAGAGTTATCACAATGCAATCAAGTACGGTTTATTACAGCAACAGATAATTAGGTTCTTTTGGATTGCCGGTGATAGGGACTGTCTGCAAAAGCAAGCTAGTATTCATGAAATACACAGGTGTTATAGGTGTTGTAGGTGTTACAGATGTTACAGGTGTTATAGGTGTTGTAGGTGTTACAGATGTTACAGGTGTTATAGATGTTATAGATGTTACAGGTGTTACAGGTGTTTACAGGTGTCACAGATGTTACAGGTGTTATAGATGTTATAGATGTTACAGGTGTTACAGGTGTCACAGGTGTCACAGGTGTCACAGGTGCGCAGCCTAGAAATAAACGCGTTAAAAGAATCAAAGACTCTATAGAGATTTATAAGCAAGTATTCAGATCTCACCCAAAGGTGTCCCAATGGGGGGGGAAGAGAGGCTCAGCCCGTCGACTGATCCCAAGAGTCAGGAGGTCCTAAGGATGTTGTCCTCGGGATGGTATCTCCCCTGACGGTGGTATCTTCCCTAACATCCCCTTTCTCTTGGGCCAATTTATATTATTTTCTATCTTTTAGGTGGAGCTTGAGTGGCTCTAGTCAAGCATATCTTAGTTATGATTGGTGTAAAGTTTTCCCGTCTCCGTTTAAAGTAATAGGCTCCGAGAAATTCAGAGCGCATGCTCAGTGAGGGGTGGTCGCACCTTGGAGGCGGGTAGCTTTTGGGATGGAGGTGTGTTTTGGTATTATAATGATATTATAATGAGCAAAAAGTACACTAGGGTACAGCATTTGTCAAAACATGACAGGTCTTTGGCTTAGGGTGGCAAAAAGTGCAGCTTTGTGCACAAGAACAATCGAGGCCCCACCTGATTACAGAGCCTAGCCGTGGTGTCTCCACTCCACTCTACGCTCCGTGCTGTTCCTTAGAGCTAGCACACCAAGTTTCCCCAGCGCGATAGCATCAAAGGTTGGGAGCCTAGGGAACGCTCAGATAATGCAGTTATGCCCTACCCTGAAAGCCTCTTCAATGCTGTACCTTTTCCTTAAAAATGTGAATGTTAGTTTTATTTTCCTAGTTACTTCAGGCATTTACACCACAGTCCTGCCCCTTAGGTGTGGTTGCTTTTGTGACCATATTGTCCAGTCTTCAAATGATGTCTTTAGGAAAGGAGAGCAGGCTGGTTGAACTGCCGAGATGTTAATTTGTATTAGCAATTCAACACGCTTGAGAGACCATTCTGGATTAAATAACAATTGTTGTTGGCCTGTGTTCCTTACTACATATGGGCCTATTTCATAAATTTTGGGTTCCAGTTTGGTTGGGGGTGGGGCATAGGTTGTCATATATTGTAAAATTTAATACGAGGCCCTCACCCTCCTTGATTTTGAACTTTTGGCCATTATTAGTACTACATTCTGTGTTAATGTAAAATTATACCAGCAATCTAATTTACCTGGGTGGATACAACCTTCTCGTTGGCCATTTTTGGAAATCGGTTTTACTAAAATCCCCATTCTCGTAGGTCGTTCCATTAATCATTTGGCACCCTATTTTAATTTCGTCCCCTATGGTTCTTTGGTGTGTCCACTCTTCCCCTAATTTTCGCCATTCTGATGGTATATATAAATGGTTACCATTTGTTCACCAGATGACCATAACTGCTAACTTTCCATTAATGCTCTTATCCTCTGTTGTTACTGCTTCGGTCCAAGGCCACTCACCATTCTCTGTTATCATAGAGGCACCTTCTCGAATCACAATTACAACTATAAGCCATAGAAACAAAACAATTCTATCAACTAAATTTCTGCCAACTATATTACTAAATATTCCCGATCGTAATGTCCTCATTTTGTTCGACTAAGCTTTAGTTTCAGTTCATCGTCACCTGGTGTTACTTTCCAGGGGGCTTCTGGAGCTTTCTTCACTCAGGAATGGTGGATCCAAGTGGCTTGTTCTCTAATCTTGATAGCAGTATGAGTTGTCAGCAACACTTGATACAGTCCATTCCATTTTTCCTCTAGGGGTTGTCCTGAAAAAGTCTTTAGATATATATATAATCCCCAGGCTTAAAGGGGTGGATTGGTTGATCCAACCCTCTTATCCCTGGTCCCTAAAACAAATTTATGTACTTTATTTAATTGTTTCTGAAGTTCAGTTATATAAGCATATAAATATTCTGATCCTAACTGCGTTAGGTCCTCTCCACTAAATAGAAATTGATACGGCCTTTCATATAAGATTTCAAAGGGACTCAAATTCTCTTTTGTTCTAGGTTTAACTCTGATTCTAAGTAATGCTAAAGGGAGGGATTGAGGCCATGACAAATTAGCTTCTTGTCCGATTTTAGCTATTTGTTCTTTAATTAAATGGTTCATTTTTTCTACCTGTCCACTTGCCTGCGGTCTATAAGGAGTATGTAGTTGCCAATCTATCTTTAGAATCTTACTTATCTGTTGTACTACTTGCGCACAAAAATGTGAACCTCTATCAGAAGACATTGCTACTGGAATTGGCTTTTGGTTCATGTATATAGTTTGGATTTTACCATCTGGTATCAAAGACAATACCTTCACTTCAGTTATTTCAGCTGCCCGCTTAGCCTCCTGATCTGACAATCAATTTCCAATTTCAAAATCAGTGTTCCCCTTTTGGTGTCCTCGACAATGCATGATAGCTACCTTTTCTGGTTGTTTTACAGCCTCTAACAACTTTAAAATTTCTTCAGCATGTTTTATCTGTTTTCTCTGAGCGGTCAGCAATCCACATTCTTTCCAAATTGCTCCATGAGCATGCACCACGCCGAATGCATATTTAGAATCTGTCCAAATATTTATTTTCCTTCCTGCTGCTAGTTCCAGTGCTTGTGTAAGAGCAATTATCTCTGCTTTCTGGGCGGACGTCCCAGGGGGTAATGGTTTGGACTCGATTACCTGTTGAGTGGTTGTAACGGCGTACCCTGCCTTACATTGTCCTTGTTTCACAAAGCTGCTTCCATCAGTATACCAAGATTCGTCAGCATCTTCTAAAGGTTCTTCCTTAAGATCAGGTCGACTAGAATGCACAGTCTCCATTGTTTCTATACAATCATGGGTTACGGGTTCATCCAGAGTTCCGCTAAGGAAAGAAGCTGGATTTACGATGTTAGTGACCACAATTTCCACATCATCTTGTTCTACTAATATTGCTTGATATTTTAAAAATCTCTGTGGTGAAAGCCAATGGTTTCCTTTTTGTTCCAAAACTGCTGAGACCGTATGGGAGACTAACACTGTCATTTTCTGTCCCATTGTAAACTTGCGAGCCTCTTGTATATTGATAACAACAGCTGCAACAGCCCAAAGGCATCCGGGCCATCCTTTACTTACTTCATCTAATTGTTTAGAGCAGCAAGCTACTGCTCGTTTATAGGGACCCAATCTTTGTGCTAGTACTCCCAAAGCTATCCCTTGTCTCTCATGAGAGAACAACCAAAAGGGTTTTGAGAGATCCGGTAATCCCAAAGCCGGAGCTTGCATCAATTCTCGTTTAAGTTGTTTAAAGGCTTTTCGTGCTTCTCCAGTCCAGACTAACTTTGACTGATTACTCTTTATCAATTCATATAAAGGCTTTACCATTAGCCCATAATTATAAATCCAAAGGTGACACCAACCTGTCATTCCTAAAAAGGTTCGTAGCTCCTTTACCGTTTGGGGTTCTGGAGTCCGTCAAATGATTTCCTTACGTTCAGTTCCTAGTTCTCGTTGTCCTCCCGAAATTTCAGATCCCAAATAGGTCATGCGTTGTTGAACCAGCTGGGCTTTCTGTTGAGAGACTCAATAGCCATATAAATGCAGAAAATTAAGGAGACTTATAGTCCATTGAATACAACTCTCTTTAGTCTTGGTAGCTATTAAGAGATCATCTACATATTGTAACAAAGCCCCTTCAGTGTCCAGAGGTATCCAAGTCTCGAGTTCCTTTGCTAATTGGTTTCCAAAAATAGTGGGGCTATTCTTGAATCCTTGAGGTAGTACTGTCCACGTAAGCTGCGTCTTTCTGCCTGAGTCGGGGTTTTCCCATTCAAAGGCAAATAGGTTTTGGCTTTCTGTGGCTAAGGCTAGGCAGAAGAAGGTGTCTTTTAAATCCAGTACAGTAAACCAGACTTGACTATTCTTTAATTTAGTCAGCAAAGTATACGGGTTTGCCACTACTGGATGTATATCCTCGGTGATTTTATTTATGGCCCTCAAATCCTGAACTAGCCTATAGCTTTTTCCATCTGCCTTTTTAATTGGCAATATGGGTGTATTGTATTCTGATTCGCATTCAACCAATAATCCATACTGTAGAAATTTATTATCTCTGTAATTCCTTTGCTATCTTCTATCCTCAAAGGATATTGCTTATCCTTAACGGGTTTCTCTCCTGGCTTTAATTTAATAATTATTGGGGTCACATTTTAGCTCTTCCAGGGACTTCAGTGGCCCAAACTCCTGGATATACTCGATCTGTGATCTCTAAGGGTATTTCACTTTTAGGGTCAGTTTGTATTAGTGTCAAGCTCAACACATTTATTAGTTGTTCTTCTCCTATCCTTAATTCCATTTTCCCTTTTTCAAAGACAATTTCTGCTCCTACTTGCTCTAATAAATCTCTACCTAAGAGTGCCTATGGGGAGTTAGGCATATATAAAAATCTGTGTATGTCCCATTTTTTCCCGAACTTGTACTTCAAAGGTTAACAAAAATAAGCCTTTTCAGGTTGATCGGTTGCACCTTTTACCCTAACATAATCATTCCGTAAAGGCATTAATGCTTGATTTAGAACCAAATATGTTGCCCCCATATCAACAAGAAATTTCACTTCCATTCCTCCCCTAACTTCATTATAACCAGTGGAGGATCCGCTAGGGTAGATTCCCCAGGTCCCCGTTATTCCTGTTGAAATCAGGGGCCAATGATTACCCTAGGAAAAGGCTAGTCAATTTGTCCTCCGAAGCCAGGTCCAAATCGTGTTTTTTTTTTTTTTTTTTTTTTTTTTTTCCCATTACATTTCAGAGTTGGCCCAAAAATTCTATAGGGGTTTCTTTTGGACCTTTTTGGAAGCATACTCTCAATTCCCAATTCATCCAGATTTTAGTATTTACTTAACCGTTCATAATTTTTGGGATGATTAGGGTCTCAGTGGGGGTCGGTCAGGGGAATGCAATTGTCCACAGTTCCCTGAGCGGTCCCATTGGCAATCTGAGCTCGAACATGAACTCAGGTTGTTTTAAGAGTTAACTGCTTTTCTGTTTCCATGACAACTCTCTGGGACCCATCATGATCCCTTTGCCCCAGAGGGCTAACACCCATGATTTTGAGATCTCAGCCTCGGGTTGAGGCAGAACTATTAACATTCCTACATCCTCTTTCCCTGCTCATTCAACTTCAAACATCTTTAACACCTTCAACAACCCTTTTAACACTTCCTTTTATCTTTCTCCAGCCTGTACTTTTCTAATGCCAACATCAAAGGCTCAGTCAGGGGCCAACTTAATTCCATACCTTTTCCCTCCAAGATGCTGAAACAACATCAGTATACAACATTTCATCCTGTTCTCCTTCTCAAAAATAACATTGACTGTAGCAAAGTATTATAGTTTAAAGTTCCATTAAAAGGCCAATTTTCTCCACATTCCAGCTTATAAAGTGGCCACCATTGATTACAATATTTTATCAATGTTTTCCTGTTCACACTTCCACGGGCAGATCCTCCAATATCCTTCCAATGACTCAAAACGCATCCTAAAGGGCTTTTCTTTAAAATCCCACCACTTTGCCTTCCTCCCATTTTCCCAGTTCACACTTTCAGAATACACTTAACACTTACAAAATGCAGCACACAGGTATCTTTCTATAGCAACGCCAAGAACCTACAATTATTACCAAGAATATAGCCAAAATCACAATAACAATAGAGTCAAATTCCACATGCGATAAGTCAGGAAACCAAAATAAGTAACACTGTAACAAATGACCCTTATAAGCAAACTTGCCAGTGTTATAAATGAAGTCTCAAATCAATCTGAATTTTGTAATATTTATAAAACAAATATTTATAAAAGGTATAAAAGCTATAAAAGGTGTAAAAGGGAAGTAAACAGCGCTGGGTGTGCGGAGAGTCTACGCTCCACCAACATGCACACACGAACATCAAACATTCTAAATATACAGAACATTGCTTTTACATACAAAACCCAAGTGTGCCTATACATACATACAATCAGGAAAGAACAATCCTTTAAGTTCCATAACTTACTAAAATCGAGTACGCCTATACATATGTAAAATCAGAAAAGGTAACAAACAATCCTTTAAGTTCCATGACTTAACAGTCTCCATTCTCCATTCCTTTTCTTGACTGTGTTATAAATGAGGTCTCAACTCAATCTGAATTTTGTAATATTTATAAAACACATATTTCTAAAAGGTATAAAAGCTATAAAAGGTATGAAGGGGAAGTAAACAGCGCTGGGTGTGCGGGGAGTCTACACTCCACCAACATGCACACACGAACATCAAACATTCTAAATATACAGAACATTGCTTTACATACTGTGAGAAACACTCCGTAGCCAATAACTTAGGCTCAGGCGAGGATCTCAGTGAAGTTGTAATTTATTCACGATTGCAATTGCGGGCGGCCCACAAGCAGGAGAGCGCATCTACTAGTTCCAAAACACAGTTTATATACTTTTTGATGACAGGACCCTCCCCTGTTTCTCCACTGAGTGGGTAATCCAGGTTCACAATCTATCTGATGCTTCACAAACAATGCATGGCCTTCAGTAGCCGGCCTGTCAAATTTCAAATTTCTTTTGACATTTTTACTGTTTGAAGTGGTAATGTTTCTTCACTTATCTGACTTGACTTAACACCGTGATTTTCACCTAATTGTCCTAAGGAGTCTGGTTGTCTGCATTTTACAAGGTCACCTGCTTAAGCTTTCTTATCACTGTAAGTATATCTCAGTACCACATTCCTTCCTTCTAAACAATCTAACTCTGCAAAAACAACATTTCTATTCCTACAATTCCCCCCTTTTCTTTTTTTATAAACTGTTGATTTTTGTAAAACCTTTCTCTAAGGTGTAATTTGGTAGATTTCTTCTCCTTCGCTTTCTTTGCTTTCCATCTCCTCATTATCACCTTATCTGAGTAAGGTGGTGGCTCCATGGTCATTTGTATCAATAGTGCGGTTTCATTTAACCACTGTACTAGTCCTCTTACACAGGGGATAATGCAGCAACCAATGGCTGTCAAAACTCCTACAACTACAATCAAGGATGTAAATATGCCTGCTTTTTCTGCCAATTCACTGGCAAGGGTGGTAAGCCCTTGCAATGCTCTAGTTACTGAGCCATCTGGGACAGTATTGTTGGGTATAAGAGTGCAACAATGGTTGATCAGTATCACACACACACACACACACCTCCTTCCTCCGCAAGCATCATATCTAATGATGTTCTGTTTTCCCAAGCCATTTTGCTGATGGCATCTAGTTGTTCAGCGATTCCTCTTATCACATCCCTGGTATATTTGATGAATCTCTGCTGATTATAATAGATATAATTAATCCAATCCACATTTTTATTGATTGTTACCCACCAGAACAGTGACTCAAACCCTGCAGCAATTTGATTTCTGGCTTTATGTTCATCCAGAACTCCTCTAGATACCCCAAAAGAATCTATATATACTCTATCATCAAATGATATTCCTAAGCGTCTTTTACTTCTTCTGGGTATTTGTGATGTTTCTCTTTCAAATGCCAGGGTGAAGGGTATAGCTAATTAAACAAGTGCACAAGTGCCTCCCCAATTAGATGGTAGGGTGGACTGTAAGATCTTCCCTCCACAGTACCACCAGAGATCTGCCCTGGGGATCTCAAGTCTTGAGCAGTTTCCCATCAAGTCCTTGGTAGCACAAGGAAAATTCTCCCAGATGCTGGGTAGCACTCATACCCTGCCGTGAGAGGCAAGCTGTATGGTTATCTATAGCTGTGGAGAATACAGGGGGAGCTCTGATATTGCTATCATGCAAGGAAGGGAATAGCAAAGAGAGAGACTTACAGGCCTCATTTCCCCAGGCAGTCTTTTCTTGGTACAATGCAATCATACATCGCATCCCTTGGGAGTCTTTGGTCCACCCCCATGGGAAGGGCACTATCTGGGCAATCGGTCATCCTGAGGCACAAGCATAGCAATTGCTATGGTTGAGACTCTGGACGGTATATTTGACCCATTCTATCCAGGCATTCACATCCCCATACCCTGTTTGAATCTCAAATGTTTGAACTGCCACATTTCAGAGGGCCTCCTGTTTACTCTCCTGTTTTCTCCTTGAGTTTCTCCCTTTCTCTGATGGCAATAGAGGATTGTTTCCATACAGCTGTTCTCAATCTGGCTGTTGGGTCTCTCCCAGTTATTTGTTCTCTCTGCTGAATTGTCGTTGGGCATTTAAATCTCCACAAGCTAACACCTCACAAGCATCAAACGTGACGGACTGTGGTACATAACCCTCTGTCACAGTCACCTATATTTTGACGGGGTATCCCGTTTTTGCTATTATCTGGTCATGCCTTTTCCAAGTTGCTAATTGACTAAGGCCTTCTCTAAGGCCTACAATTACTTAGAAACAAAATTAACAGTTAAATTTTCCCTGTCATTATTTTTAAACCTTAGGTTTCCAAGTAATTATCAATACAAATAATAAGATGTACACTACTACTATAACAACCCCCCCCCCCCCCCCCCCTTGGGAGCACTGCAATTCGTTATAGGTCTGTCCTTTCTCTCAATCACAAGTCACACTCGTTAGTTACCTGTGAAAATAAAAGGTTAGTTTACAATCGTACGATTTTATCCTGCTCAGAGTCCACTATGAGATTTTTCTCTTCGATTTCAACTTCCAACGAGTGTTCCGTAGGAACAGCTTCCCAGGTGCTAGGGTCGACAGATGCCTTCACTTGAGTATAGTGAGTCCAACCTTTTTCTGCAGTTCTTATGGCTTTTTCAGTGGTCGGTAATTGTCCTTCCCATTCAGGCTGGAGTTGACTCTTTCCAGGTCCAAATCAGGACCCGGTTTCCTGGGTGATGGTGTGAATTCCAAAAGGTGGGGTTTGAGCCAACAACCCACAGGTCCTGAGAGATGACAAAGAAGAGGACAACCCCAGAATACAGTTCTTAAGAAAACTCTCTTGTTTTGAATTGTGGTATCTCATCCCTTCTGCCCAGATAGGGCAATCTGAACAGCATCTCATATGGTGAAATTCCTATATCCTTTCTTGGTGCTGTTTGAACCTGTAGGAGTAAACATTTTACCCAAAGAAGTTGTGTTTCTAACACTAATTTAGTTAATTGCTTCTTTAATGTCTGGTTCATTCGCTCCACCTTCCCAGAAGAGGAGGGGTGCCAGGGGCTGTGAAAATCCCACTCAATCTCTAAGGCCTGCTTTAACCCTTACAGTAAAGCTTTACACCCGTTCAGTCACGTGGTCAATTAGGACAAACAAGTAACTCAGTAAAGTCTACCTGTATACTTTGGAAAGGTCAAAGCCCTGGCTCCCGTACCCCTCTAGATGAGTTACAGAAGACTTTTTTATTTACCTTTTGACATATGGTACATCCTCTGCATATGTGCTTCGGTAAAGTGTATATTCCTACACAGACATACTTTCTTAGCACAACATCACATATTGCTTGCACCTCCCAATGACTCTTTTGATGTAAAACAGTTAATATTTGCCTCATTATCACTTTATTCAGCATTTCTCTCCCATCAGGGAGTATCCATTTTCCTTCAGACTTCATGGCTCCTGATTCCTTAAAAAAAAAGTCATTCTTTTAAAACTTTTTAGTTCTTCCTTAATTTTCAACAATTCCCTGAATCCTCTCTGCATTTATTCTTTGTTTTCCTTCAGACATTAGATGCTTTAAATACCTGACTTCTCTTTCTCCATATTGTAATTTATTTTTCAATACTCCCAAGCCCTGCTTTCCCAGAAAGTTGAATAGCTTGTTAGTAGCTTCCTTCACAACTCTTTTCTCCTATCCTGACAATAGAAAATGATCCACATATTTGTAACATTAATACCTCCTTGGGAGGTTGCAATTGCTCCAAAATCTTTTTTAGCACTTACCCAAATAGATAGGTGGCCCTGTAAACCCCTGAGGTAAAATTGTCCATCTATATTGTTGCTTCCGCCCCCATTTCAGGGGGGCGGAAGCAACCACAGGAGACCATCTGGAGAACAAGAAACCCTGAGACTGCATGGAGTCTCCTGAATCACCCTTCTTTGTTCCCTCTAAACTCTTTTATATTCCTGATGGCCTCATCGTTAAGAGTCTAATGTTATCTCAACCATGGGGCTTTCCAACCCCCATGGCCACATTCCCAAATCTCCCCCTTCTTTATTAATATCAACCATTTAAAGGTTGTTAGACATTGGAACAGGCTGCCCAGGGAAGTGGTGGAGTCACTATCCCTGGAAGTCTTCAAAAGACGTTTAGATATAGAGCTTAGGGATATGGTTTAGTGGGGACTGTTAGCGTTAGGTCAGAGGTTGGACTCGATGATCTTGAGGTCTCTTCCAACCTAGAAATTCTGTGATTCTGTGATTCTGTGATTTTCTCGACACGAATTACCACTCCATATATAACAACTACAAACAAGTCTGCATTTTCCATTCCTTTTGAACAATATGTCTCACTTTAAGTTGTCAAGCAACTCGGTCTTCAGGCCTTATGTATCCCGTTCTTCCCGGATTGAAGAAAAGCATATCCATCTCCTTTTCAAGGCCAGTAGGCCTGGGTCAAAAGGCACGTTCAGGTCAGCAGGGGGCGTAACAGCAAAAGCCTTCGATGGCAGTAGCGGCAAAGGGGCCGATGGCATAGCAGTTGGATCAGTAAAGGAGCCCGCAGCTCCCTCACTATCTGGCAAACCACACGTTTGTGATTGTGGCCCCACAGGGCTCTTTAAGGCCTCAGAGACTGCTCGCCAGGTGCTGAGCAATCCCACTGCAACCTTGTCATTTTTAGTTGCAGAGTCCCACTCCTTGACATCAATTTGGTTCCATTTTTCAGACTCATAAACTGTCCGATTGTTAATAAGGAGAATAAGCTGTAAGGCTACCAGGACAGTCTTTGTTACTGTTATAAATGAGGTTTCAACTCAATATGAATTTTGTAATATTTATAAAACACATATTTCTAAAAGGTGTAAAAGGGAAGTAAACAGCGCTGGGTGTGCGGGGAGTCTACGCTCCACCAACACGCACACACAAACATCAAACATTCTAAATATACAGAACATTGCTTTACATACTAAACACAAGTACATGTATGCCTATACATACGTACAATCCGGAAAGGTAACAAACAATCCTTTAAGTTCCATGACTTAACAGTCTCCATTTTCCACTCCTTTTCTCGATTGCATACAAGTCTCCATTTTCCATTCCCTTTGAACAATATGTCTTGCTTTAAGTTGTCAAGCAACTCGGTCTTCTTGTTTCCTCATTATCTCTAATTCAGGGACGTGTTAAACAGCTCGAAGCCACCTGTGAATTCCTTTCCCACAATTCCCCCTTTTTTATTTTCAGTCAACCAAACACTTTCTATAGATTTTTCTATCAAGCACCGCAGACATTGTAATAAGCAAGGTACAATAAGCAACAGGGTGAAAATGTCATGCAGAATTACAATTGTAAAGTAGCGTGCCTACTAGAATCGACATCAGTCAACAATCCACTAAGCGCTAGGGATGTTGCTTCACAGCGATGCTGCTTCTCACTCGCACAGCACAATCACACAATCATGCAAAGAGGCCTCTTGCACTTCTCATTCATACCTCAAGAAAATATCACTTAAAATAATTTGTCTGTGGCTTCAGGAAGTCCTTGTCTACTCCTGTGGTGAGCGGCTGAGAGTGGAGACTCCTCCGAGGAAAATGCTCGGGGTGCACCTAGGGGCGTCCGTTCTACAGTCGATCCCACAGCCAAGCAGAGCAGCTCCTGGCACAAGGAATGATGCTATTATAGTTTTGTATAATTACACCAAAAAGATGCATTGCAATAGGAGCAAGTGTGGCATTGACAATTTGTTTCATGATTTGGCTTTATGCCCAAGCAATTGAACCTTACACATGCTGTTGCTGTTACACTTCCCAGGATATCTAATTCCTATGGCTCTAGGGGCGCTTGTGGTAAGTAGACAGTCCAGTCTTTGTTATATGCCTGGTTTCTCGCCAGACATGTCGTAAACAGGTTGTTAGCCCTAGCCAGGGACAGGCACATCGCTTCTTGTCCTGTCATGTTGGCGAGGGTGACCCAGATGTTGTGGCATGGTTGGATGGAGACCCAGGGCTGGCAATAACTGATGACAGCGGCCATTGTGAGGAGGAGGCCAACCATGGCCTTACCCCCCTTGCTGGTACCCATCTTGGTCCATGACCTGTGGAGACACAAGCATATCCTCGACCTCAGGTTATTAGAGGTTGGGATCCCTCCCAAAAACCTGTATTTAAATTTTTTACCATCACTAAGGCCTGCTCTGATTGTGGCACCCATGACAGCATGGAATTCATAATTTTGTAATGTTTTATTTTGTGCGGTACCTCTTTGTGAGGAAAATGTAATGATAGGTGATTCATTACGTAAAGTGCCTTTCCGAACCTGTTCTGTGGTGTTTCCTGGGTGTCTCCCCCTTTTTGTTTATTTAGCAGTGCGATATCGCAAGGTGCGATATGTGCGCTCTACAATTGCTTGACCCATAGGGGAATGAGGAATGCCTGTGATGTGTCAGATACCCCAAGTTTGAAAAAAGGTTTGACTACCATAGACGGGGCCACTGTTGGTTTTAATTTCCTTTGGGATGCCTAGCACTGCGAAAGCGACATGGCAGTGAGCCTGGACATGGCGACTAGTTTCACCTGCTGCAGGTGTTGCCCAAATTGCATGAGAGCAAGTATATACTGATACGTGAACATATTTCAAGCAACCAAATTCTGGAATATGCATTACGTTGGTCTGCCATAACTGTAAGGACTGTAGACCTCTATGGTTTACCATTAAAGACAGGGTCAAAACATGTTGTTGACAGTCAAGACATGTTTGGACAATCAATTTGGCATCAGTGATTGATATAGTGAATTGTTTTGCCAAGACTTTGGTGGATCCATGGAAAAAGTCATGGGATAACTGTGCTTGCTCCAGTACCTTAGGCATGGAGGCAGTCAGGGTCATATTAGTTAGCTGGCCAGCATGTGTGTTACCCTCTGCAAAAATACTGGGTAACATGATGTGGCTTCGCATGTGAATAATACAATACAGGTGCACTTGCTGCTCGACCAAAAATAACAGCTCCTTACATTTTAGAAACAAGTTTTCCTTTGGGATATGTCTCAAAAGTGCCCTCTCAATGCACTGAGCAACACCTACAGCATACTGCGAGTCTGATACAATATTAGAATCATAGAATCATAGAATATCCTGAGTTGGAAGGGACCCTTAAGGATCATCAAGTCCAACTCTTGACACCGCACAGGTCTACCCAAAAGTTCAGACCATGTGCCTAAGTTCACAGTCCAATCTCTTCTTAAATTCAGACAGGCTCGGTGCAGTGACCACTTCCCTGGGGAGCCTGTTCCAGTGTGCAACCACCCTCTCTGTGAAGAACCCCCTCCTGACGTCCAGCCTAAATTTCCCCTGCCTCAGCTTAACCCCGTTCCCGCGGGTCCTGTCACTAGTGTTAATGGAGAAAAGGTCTCCTGCCTCTTGACACCCCCTTACGAGGAAGTTGTAGACTGTGATGAGGTCTCCCCTCAGCCTCCTCTTCTCCAGGCTGAACAGGCCCAGTGACCTCAGCCGTTCCTCGTACGTCTTCCCCTCAAGGCCTTTCACCATCTTCGTAGCCCTCCTCTGGACACTTTCCAACAGTTTCATGTCCTTTTTATACTGTGGTGCCCAGAACTGCACACAGTACTCGAGGTGAGGCCGCACCAGCGCAGAGTAGAGCGGGACAATCACCTCCCTTGACCTACTAGCGATGCCGTTCTTGATGCACCCCAGGATACGATTGGCCCTCCTGGCTGCCAGGGCACACTGCTGGCTCATATTCAACTTGCTGTCTACCACGACCCCCAGATCCCTCTCTTCTAGGCTGCTCTCCAGCATCTCATCGCCCAGTCTGTACATGCAGCCAGGGTTTCCCCGTCCCAGGTGCAGGACCCGGCACTTGCTCTTATTGAACTTCATGCGGTTGGTGATCGCCCAGCTCTCCAACCTGTCCAGATCCCTCTGCAAGGCCTTTACGCCCTCATTTGAGTCCACAACTCCTCCAAGTTTGGTGTCATCAGCAAACTTGCTCAAAATACCCTCTATTCCTACATCCAGATTGTTTATAAAAATATTGAAAAGTACCGGCCCTAAAATGGAGCCTTGAGGGACCCCACTGGTGACCGCCCGCCAGCCTGACGCAGCCCCATTTACCATAACCCTTTGGGCCCTGCCCGTTAGCCAATTGCTCACCCATCGTATGATGTTTTTGTTTAGCTGTATGGTGGACATTTTGTCCAGTAGGATCCTATGGGAAACCGTGTCAAAAGCCTTGCTGAAGTCCAAAAAAATCACATCAGCTGGTTTCCCTTGGTCCACCATACAGGTGATCTTATCATAAAAGGAAATCAGGTTAGTTAGGCAGGACCTACCCTTCACAAACCCATGCTGGCTGGGACCAATGACTGCTTTGTCCCCCAGGTGCGCCTCAATAAGTCCGAGAACCAACTTCTCCATGATTTTACCAGGCACTGACGTGAGACTGACAGGCCTGTAATTGCTAGGGTCTTCTTTCTGACCCTTCTTGAAAATTGGCACAACATTTGCCAGCTTCCAGTCTACCGGGACCTCTCCAAATTCCCAGGATCGTTGAAAAATAATTGATAGAGGTTCCGCGATGACATCCGCCAGCTCTTTCAGCACCCGGGGATGAATCCCATCCGGACCCATGGACTTGTAGGGATCCAGGTGGAGTAGCAAATCCCACACACGTTCAGGGTCAGTTGGGAGTTTGTCATCCCCACCGTCCCGGTCCTCCAGCTCAGGGCACCCTGGGTCCCGAAGCCCATCATCGGCATTGAAGACAGAGGCAAAGAAGGCGTTAAGCGTCTCTGCTTTGCCTACGTCATCGTCTGTGAGGAGACCTTCCCTATCAAGGAGCGGCCCTATGTATTCTTTAGTTCTCCTTTTTCCATTTACATATCTAAAAAACCCTTTTTATTTTCTCTCACAGACACAGCCAGCTTCAACTCTAGCTGTGCTTTGGCTACTCGAACTTTCTCCCTACAAACACGAACAGCATCCCTGTATTCTTTCCATGACGCCTGGCCCTCCTTCCAGTAGCGAAACACTCTCTGTTTCCGCCTAATCTCCATTAGAACATTCCTGGTTAGCCACGCCGGCCTCCTGCCCCGCCTGCCTGACTTGCGATATTTTGGAATTGCCTGATCTTGTGCTTCTAGGAGGCATCGCTTAAAGAGTGACCAGCACTGGTGGACATCGAGGCCTTCAAGAGCAGTTTCCCAGGGGACCTTACTGACTAGTTCCCTGAGCAGCCTGAAGTCCGCTTTCCCCATATCTAGGGATGAGGTTTTGGTGGCACTTTTCCTTCTGTCACCATAAATTTTGAACTCAACCACTTCATGGTCGCTATGACCGAGGCGGCCACCAATCACCACATCTCCCACCAGACCCTCTCTGTTTTCTAGCAACAGGTCTAGGAGGGCACCTTTCCTAGTTGGCTCCGTTAGCACCTGTACCAAGAAGTTATCATCTAGGTGCTTCATGAACCTCCTGGACTTGCTCGTGTCAGCCGTGTGGCACTCCCAGTTAACGTCTGGCAAGTTGAAGTCCCCCATAAGGACAAGGGGAGTTAATCTCGAGGCCTCTCTTAGTTCTGTAAAGAATAATTTATCGGTGCTATCATCCTGACCAGGCGGTCTGTAATAGACTCCCACAACGACATCCCCTTTATTCGTTCGTCCCTTGATCCTTACCCAGAGGCTCTCAACTTTGCCATCGCCGACCTGAAGTTCCACACAGTCCAGCCCCTGCTTCACATACATCGCCAAAGGTACTATTCAAAGGTACTATTTTTTTTCCTTTTTTTTTTTATTTTTATTTTTTGTCTTTTTTTTCCTTTTTCTTCTCTTTTTTCTTTTTTAATTTATTTTTTCTTCTTTTTTCTTGTATCTTTTTTCCTCTTTTTTCTTTTTTTTTTTCTTTTTTTTCTCTTTTATTTTTTTATTTATTTAACACATTTTTATTGAGAGTGCAGCACAGATACTTTCCCTGAAACAACTGAGCCTGTTCCTGCCATCGGCAAGAGGCAGAGAAACTGCGTGCATGAGGTGTGAGCAGGTGGATGACCTGGTCCGCATGGTGGCAGAGCTCAAGGAGGAGGTGGAGAGGTTGAGGGATATCAGGGAGTGTGAGCGGGAGATAGAATGGTGGAGTGACTCCCTGCAGAGTCTCAAGGAGAGGTACCGAGGTGAGACACCCCAAATGGGGGTGGACCCCCTGCCCTGTCACCGTCAGGCAGAGGGAGGGGACCTGGGAGTTGAGGAGGAATGGAGACAGGTCCCTGCTCGACACCGCAGGCAATGCCCTCCCCTTCCGGCCCCACCTTCCCAGGTGCCCTTACACAACAGATTTGAGGTCCTGGAGCTTGAGAGACAGGTGGGTGAGGAAGAGGTAGCAAGTGTACCCAGGAGGATGCCTAGGGCGAGGAAGTCGACTCCACGCCTCAGGAATGCCCCCTCCAGGACAAAAAGAAGGGTTATTGTTGTGGGAGACTCTCTTCTCAGGGGAACAGAGGGCCCTCACCCTACCCGTAGGGAAGTCTGCTGCCTCCCTGGGGCCAAGGTCAGGGATGTTGCCAAGATGCTTCCCAACCTGGTTCGCCCCTCTGACTATTATACTCTTTTGATAGTCCAGGCTGGCAGTGATGACGTTGAAGAGAGAAGCCTGAAGGCTATCAAATGAGACTTTAGGGGACTGGGACGGTTAGTGGATGGAGCAGGAGTGCAGGTGGTATTTTCGTCTATCCCTACGGTGGCAGGGAGGGGTACAGAGAGGACATGGAAAGCCCACCTGATAAACACGTGGCTCAGAGGCTGGTGCCAACACAGAAATCTTAGGTTTTTTGGTCATGGGGAACTTTACTCGGCACCTGGCCTGATGACCGCAGACGGGTCCCTATCTTTTAGGGGAAAACGGATCCTGGGCCAGGAGCTGGCGGGGCTCATTGAGAGGGCTTTAAACTAGGTAAGAAGGGGGATGGGGCTGAAACAAGGATTGTTGGAGCTGTGCCAGGGGGAACAATGGCAAGGCCAGGGGATAAGGCAATGGCCCAGCTGAAGTGCATCTACACCAATGCACGCAGCATGGGTAATAAACAGGAGGAGCTGGAAGCCATCGTGCGGCAGGCAGGCTATGACTTGGTTGCCATCACGGAGACGTGGTGGGACAACTCTAATGACTGGAGTGCTGCAATGTCTGGCTATAAGCTCTTCAGAAGGGACAGGCAGCACAGAAGGGGGTGTGGTGTGGCTCTCTATATTAGAGAATCTTTCGAGGTTGTAGAACTCGAGGCTGGGAATGACAAGGTCGAGTCCCTTTCGGTTAGGATCGGCGGGAAGGCCAACAAGGCTAGCGTCCTGGTCGGGGTCTGTTATAGATCGCCGAACCAGGATGAGGAGATGGATGAGGAGTTCTACAGGCAGCTGGCAGAAGTTGCGAAATCTTCAGCGCTTGTTCTTGTGGGTGACTTCAACTTCCCTGAAATATCCTGGAAGCACAACACAGCCCAGAGAAAGCAGTCTAGGAGGTTTCTGGAGGGCGTAAAAGATAGCTTCCTGACGCAGCTGGTTAGTGAGCCTACCAGGGGAGGTGCCCCGCTAGACCTTCTCTTCACAAACAGAGAAGGACTGGTGGGAGATGTGGTGGTCAGGAGCTGTCTTGGGCAGAGTGACCATGAAATGGTGGAGTTCTCTATTCTTGGCGAGGCCAGGAAGGGGACCAGTAAAACCGCTGTATTGGACTTCCGGAGGGCTGACTTTGAGCTGCTCAGGACACTAGTTGGTAGAGTCCCTTGGGAGGCGTTTCTGAAGGGCAGAGGAGTCCAGGAAGTCTGGGCGCTCTTCAAGAGGGAAATCTTAATGGCGCAGGAACGGTCTGTCCCCACGTGCCCAAAGACAAGCTGGCGGGGAAGAAGACCGGCCTGGCTGAACAGAGAATTGTGGCTTGAGCTTAGGAGAAAAAAGAGGGTTTATAATCTTTGGAAAAGTGGGCAGGCCACTAGGGAGGACTATAAGGATGTTGCGAGGCTGTGCAGGGACAAAATTAGAAAGGCCAAAGCTCATCTGGCTACTGCCGTTAAAGATAACAAAAAATGTTTTTATAAATACATCAACACAAAAATGAGGACTAAGGAAAATCTCCATCCTTTACTGGATGCGGGGGGGAACTTAGTTACAAGAGATGAGGAAAAGGCGGAGGTGCTTAATGCCTTCTTTGCCTCAGTCTTTAGCGGCAATACCGGTTGTTCTCTGGATACCCAGTACCCTGAGCTGGTGGAAGGGGATGGGGAGCAGGATGTGGCCCTCACTATCCACGAAGAACTGGTTGGAGACCTGCTACGGCACTTGGATGTGCACAAATCGATGGGGCCGGATGGGATCCACCCAAGGATACTGAGAGAACTGGAAGAGGAGCTGGCCAAGCTGCTTACCATCATTTATCAACAGTCCTGGCTATCGGGGGAGGTCCCAGTTGACTGGCAGCTAGCAAACGTGACGCCCATCTACAAGAAGGGCCGGAGGGCAGACCCGGGGAACTACAGACCTGTGAGTTTGACCTCAGTGCCAGGGAAGCTCATGGAGCAGATTATCTTGAGAGTCATCACGCAGCACTTGCAGGGCAAGCAGGCGATCAGGCCCAGTCAGCATGGGTTTATGAAAGGCAGGTCCTGCTTGACGAACCTGATCTCCTTCTATGACAAAGTGACGCGCTGGGTGGATGAGGGAAAGGCTGTGGATGTGGTCTACCTTGATTTCAGCAAGGCTTTTGACACCGTCTCCCACAGCATTCTCCTCAAGAAACTGGCTGCTCTTGGCTTGGACTGGAACACGCTTCGTTGGGTTAGAAACTGGCTGGATAGCCGGGCCCAAAGAGTCGTGGTAAATGGAGTCAAATCCAGTTGGAGGCCAGTCACTAGTGGCGTTCCCCAGGGCTCGGTGCTGGGGCCGGTCCTCTTTAATATCTTCATCGATGATCTGGATGAGGGCATTGAGTGCACCCTCAGTAAGTTCGCAGATGACACCAAGTTAGGTGCATGTGTTGATCTGCTTGAGGGTAGGAAGGCTCTGCAGGAGGATCTGGATAGGCTGCACCGATGGGCTGAGGTCAACTGCATGAAGTTCAACAAGGCCAAGTGCCGGGTTCTCCACCTGGGGCGCAATAACCCCAAGCAGAGCTACAGGCTGGGAGAGGAATGGTTGGAGAGCTGCCAGGCAGAGAAGGACCTGGGAGTGATGGTTGATAGTTGGCTGAATATGAGCCAGCAGTGTGCTCAGGTGGCCAAGAAGGCCAACAGCATCCTGGCTTGCATAAGAAACAGTGTGGCCAGCAGGGCTAGGGAGGTGATCGTCCCCCTGTACTCGGCTCTGGTGAGGCCGCACCTCCAGAACTGTGTTCACTTTTGGGCCCCTCACTACAAGAAGGACATCAAGGTGCTTGAGCGAGTCCAGAGAAGGGCGACGAAGCTGGTGAGGGGTCTGGAGAACAAGTCCTATGAGGAGCGGCTGAGGGAGCTGGGCTTGTTCAGCCTGGAGAAAAGGAAGCTCAGGGGCGACCTTATTGCTCTCTACAGGTACCTTAAAGGAGGCTGTAGCGAGGTGGGGGTTGGTCTGTTCTCCCACGTGCCTGGTGACAGGACAAGGGGGAATGGGCTAAAGTTGCCCCAGGGAAGGTTTAGGTTGGATATTAGGAAGAACTTCTTTACCGAAAGGGTTGTTAGACATTGGAACAGGATGCCCAGGGAAGTGGTAGATTCACCATCCCTGGAAGTCTTTAAAAGACTGTCCTGGTTTCAGTTAGAACAGAATTAATTTTCTTCCTAGTAGCTGGTGGAATGCTGTGTTTTGGCTTAGGATGAGAAGAGTGCTGATAACACCCCGATGTTTTAATTGTTGCAGAGCAGTGCTTATACCAAGCCAAGGACACCTCAGACTTTCGCTCTGTCCTGCCAACAGGCAGGCTGGGGGTGCAGTAAGAGCTGGGAGGGGACAGACCCAGGACAGGTGACCCGAACTAGCCAAAGGGGTATTCCATACCATCTGACGTCATGCTAAACAATATATAGGGGTGGCTAGCCGGGGGGAGGGGGCCGGACTGCTCGGGGTTAAGCTGGGCATCGGTCAGCGGGTGGTGAGCAATTGCATTGTGCATCACTTGTTTGTACATGTTATTATTAGTAGTACTATTATCATCATTGTACTATTATTATTATTATTATTATTATTATTATTATTATTATTATTATTTTCCTGTCTTATTAAACTGTCTTTATCTCAACTCACGGGTTTCACTTTCCATTTCTCTCCCCCGTCCCACAGAGGGAGGGGGGAGGGTGAGCGAACGGCTGCGTGGTGTTTAGCTGCCAGCCGGGTTAAACCACGACAGTCTTTTTGGCGCCCAACGTGGGGCACGAAAGGTTGAGATAACGGCAGATCTGACCAGAGTGTGTTAAACTAAAATTGGTATAAGTATTAGACCTGCTTAATAGTCACTTGTCATAATGCTGATTGCTTTAATCTCAACTGTGCTGCGCCTGTTTTCCAAATTGAGTATTATAGCACGTTATTTTCCGTATGTGCTCTCTGTCATGTTGTTTATCCTCTCCGGGCCCTGGTTTCAGACCATTATGGTACTGTGTGTTGTATCAGTGGCTTATGAGATGATGAAATATCTGGCCATGACTCTAACCTGGTATTTGTACTCAGTAACATCTTCGATTCTATACTTTGGAAACTGTATTTTGGAAACTATTAGCAATTGTATCTGTTGCCTTTTTTCATTAGGGAGTCAATCTGTGGAGGGGAAAGGGGAAGATAATTTTTCTTACTTGATCACTCTCCCTTTCTCCTTCACCACCCCTGTACCCTCCTTGATCACTCTCCCTTCTTCCTTCACCACCCTCTTATCCTCCGAGTTTATTACAATAGCTCTCCAAGATATTGAATATCCTTGGGATACTCAGACCAGCATAGTCCTGTTGTTCTGCCTCCTGAATGCACTTCAGGTTCTGCTTAAAGTTAAACAACTACTTAGGAAGCTCATCCGGAGATCTGCCCGGAGGCAGTATAGTTGTGGGTGGCAGGGAGTATGGGAGGATATGGGCAGGCATCTAGACCAGTTGGCACCCCCAGTGTTTTGGAAATTTACCCCTGAACAAGTGCAAAATCCTCAAAAACTGGCAGAATGCTTGAATAAAAGGTGTCGCGATTCGGGAAGTTCCAAAGTAACACAAATCATTGTAACATGCTGGGGCCTGGCTCATGCCTATCGAGCTGCCATGGATACTGCTATCAACTTAGTGACAGACCCTGCGGCCACTCCAAGTCCCGTGACAGATCCAATGGCCACTGTGACCCCTACGGTGGACTCTGCAGCCGCTCCAGTCCCAGCTCCTGCAGCCGCTCCAGTCCCAACTCCTGAAGCCGCTCCAGTCCCAGCTCCTGCAGCCGCTCCAGTCCCAGCTCCTGCAGCCGCCCCAGTCCCAGTTCCTGCAGCCGCTCCAGCTCTGGTTCCTGCAGCTGCTCCAGTCCCAGCTCCTGCAGCTGCTCCAGTTCCAGCTCCTGCAGCCGCTCCAGCTCCGGTTCCTGCAGCCGCTCCAGCTCCAGTTCCTGCAGCCGCTCCAGTTCCAGCTCCTGCAGCCGCTCCAGCTCCGGTTCCTGCAGCTGCTCCAGTTCAAGCTCCTGCAGCCGCTCCAGTTCCAGCTCCTGCAGCTGCTCCAGCTCCGGTTCCTGCAGCTGCTCCAGTTCAAACTCCTGCAGCCGCACCAGTTCTAGCTCCTGCAGCTGCTCCAGCTCCGGTTCCTGCAGCTGCTTCAGCTCCTGCAGCCGCTCCAGCTCCTGTAGCTGGGTCAGAGAAACGAGCTGTAGCAGTGCAAGTTGACCCTGCGGAGGGTATTCTAACCTCTGTGGCAGACCCTGTAACAAGGTCAGAGAAACGAGCAGTAGCAGTGCAAGCTGCCCCTGTAGAGAAGGTGAAAAAATGGTATAGAGATTCAGGTCGTTTAGAACGCAGAGAATCTTCTGCCAAATCTAGGTATAGAGACGACGGAGACGACGACGACGCTGGGCCATCAAGGGTTCAGGAGGAGGAAGATGAGGATGCCGAAAAATCAACAGTAACTACCCGAAGCCTAAACGACCGTGAGTTACGAGATGTGCGAAAAGATTTTGGTCGCTGTATAGGTGAGCAGCTTGTCACCTGGCTGCTCCGATGCTGGGACACTGGAGCCAATTGTGTGGAATTAGATGGCAGGGAAGCCAAGCGACTGGGATCCCTTGCTAGAGATGCAGGCATTGACAAAGCAATTGCAGATGGAGCACAATCTCACAGCCTCTGGAGGCGTCTCCTCTCAGCTGTGAGGGAAAGGTATCCCTTCAAGGAAGAACTTGTATGTCTACCAGGCAAGTGGACCACTATGGAGAAGGGAATCCAGTATCTGAGGGAATTAGCCGTACGGGAAGTGATTTATGAGGATCCAGACCTCAGACAAACATCCAAAGATCCAGATGAAGTCAGGTGTACGCGACCCATGTGGCGGAAGTTTGTACGGAGTGCACCATCATCATATGCCAGCTCATTGGCAATAATGGCCTGGAAAGAGGATGAGGAACCCACAGTGGATGAAGTGGCTAAACAACTCCGGCAGTACGAAGAAAGTCTCTCCTCTTCCTTACAGGCCTGCGTCTCAGCTGTGGAGAAACTTTCTGAAGAGTTCCACCAACTTAAAGAGAATCTATCTTCATCCCCACCTGAACCAACCAGTGTCCACCGACCAAAAGAGAACACTGTGGAGAAACTTTCTGAAAAGGTTCACCAACTTGAAGAGAGATTATTCTCCTCCGTACCTGTACAGAGCAGTGTCTCAGCTATCAGGGGTAGTCGTTCATCCACACAAGGAAGACGATATGGTGGGTACTCACCCCGTGCTACCCTGTGGTTTTACTTACGAGACCATGGAGAGGACATGAGAAAATGGGATGGAAAATCTACCGCGACCCTAGAGGCACGGGTACGTGAGTTGCAAAAGAAAACAATCAGGAAGAAGGGATTCTCTGAAAAGTTTGCTGCTCCAACTTCCAGCAGACAGTCCTTCAAACACAGAAACGAAGAAGATTCCGACCAGGATTAGGGAGGCCCTGCCTCCAGCCAGGGGGAGGAAAGGGATAATCGAGTTTATTGGACTGTGTGGGTTCGATGGCCTGGCACATCAGACGCACAGAAGTATAAGGCTTTAGTAGACACCGGTGCACAATGCACTATAATGCCATCGAGCTATAAAGGACCAGAGCCCATCTGTATTTGTGGAGTGACAGGGGGATCTCAGCAGTTGACTGTATTGGAGGCTGAAGTGAGTCTGACTGGGAATGAGTGGGAAAAGCACCGTATTGTGACTGGCCCGGATGCTCCATGTATCCTTGGCATAGACTATCTCAGAAGAGGATATTGCAAGGACCCAAAAGGGTTCCGGTGGGCTTTTGGTATAGCTGCCTTAGAGACAGAGGGCATTAAACAATTATCTACCTTGCCTGGTCTCTCAGAGGACCCCTCTGTTGTGGGGTTGCTGAGGGTCGAAGAACAGCAAGTGCCAGTCGCTACCACAACTGTGCACCGGCGGCAATATCGCACTAACTGGGACTCCCTGATTCCCATCCATAAGCTAATTCGTCAATTGGAGAGCCAAGGAGTGATCAGCAAGACTCATTCACCTTTCAATAGTCCCATATGGCCAGTGCGAAAGTCTAATGGCGAGTGGAGACTAACAGTGGACTATCGTGGCCTGAACGAAGTGACGCCACCACTGAGTGCTGCAGTGCCGGACATGCTGGAACTTCAGTATGAACTTGAATCGAAGGCAGCCAAGTGGTACGCCACAATTGATATCGCTAATGCATTTTTCTCCATCCCTCTAGCAGCAGAGTGCAGGCCACAGTTTGCTTTCACTTGGAGGGGAGTCCAATATACTTGGAATCGACTGCCCCAGGGGTGGAAACACAGCCCTACCATTTGCCATGGGCTGATCCAGTCTGCACTGGAGCAGGGGGAAGCTCCTGAACACCTGCAGTACATCGATGACATTATTGTGTGGGGTGACACAGCAGAGGAAGTTTTCGAGAAAGGGAAGAAAATAGTCCAAATCCTTCTGAAAGCCGGTTTTGCCATAAAACAAAATAAAGTCAAAGGACCTGCACGAGAGATCCAGTTTTTAGGAATAAAATGGCAAGATGGACGTCGTCAAATCCCAATGGATGTGATCAACAAAATAACAGCTATGTCTCCACCAACTAACAAAAAAGAAACACAGACTTTCTTAGGGGTTGTGGGGTTTTGGAGAATGCACATCCCAAATTACAGTCTGATTGTAAACCCGCTCTACCAAGTAACCCGTAAGAAGAATGAATTTGAATGGGGCCCTGAACAACGACAAGCCTTTGAACAAATTAAGCAGGAAATAGTCCATGCAGTAGCCCTTGGGCCAGTTCGAACAGGACCAGATGTAAAGAATGTGCTGTACACTGCAGCCGGGGAGAACGGCCCCACCTGGAGCCTCTGGCAGAAAGAACCTGGGGAAACTCGAGGTCGGCCCCTGGGGTTTTGGAGCCGGGGATACAGAGGATCTGAGGCCAGCTATACTCCAACTGAAAAGGAGATACTGGCAGCATATGAAGGAGTTCGATCTGCTTCAGAGGTGGTCGGTACTGAAGCGCAGCTCCTCCTAGCACCCCGATTGCCAGTACTAGGCTGGATGTTCAAGGGAAGGGTCTCTTCTACGCATCATGCAACTGATGCTACATGGAGCAAGTGGATTGCACTAATTACTCAGCGGGCTAGAATAGGAAACCCCAGTCGCCCAGGAATATTGGAAGTGATTATGGACTGGCCAGAAGGTAAATACTTTGGGATATCATCAGAGGAGGAGGTGGGTCGTGCTGAAGAAGCCCCACTGTACAACCAGTTACCAGAAAATGAAAAGAAATATGCCCTGTTCACTGATGGGTCCTGTCGTATTGTGGGGAAGCATCGAAGATGGAAGGCTGCTGTATGGAGTCCTACACGACGAGTTGCAGAAGCTGCTGAGGGAGAAGGTGAATCGAGTCAGTTTGCAGAAGTGAAGGCCATTCAGCTGGCTTTAGACATTGCTGAACGAGAAAAATGGCCAGTTCTCTATCTCTACACCGATTCATGGATGGTAGCAAATGCCCTGTGGGGATGGTTACAGCAATGGAAGCAAAACAACTGGCAGCGTAGGGGCAAACCCATCTGGGCTGCTGCATTGTGGCAAGATATTGCTGCTCGGGTAGAGAACCTGGCTGTGAAAGTACGTCACGTAGATGCTCATGTGCCCAAGAATCGGGCTACTGAAGAACATCAGAACAACCAGCAGGTGGATCAGGCTGCTAAGATTGAAGTAGCTCAGGTGGATCTGGATTGGCAGCATAAAGGTGAATTATTTATAGCCCGATGGGCCCATGACACCTCAGGCCATCAAGGTAGAGATGCAACATACAGATGGGCTCGTGATCGAGGGGTGGACCTGACCATGGACGCTATAGCACAGGTTATTCATGACTGTGAAACATGTGCTGCAATCAAGCAAGCCAAACGGTCAAAGCCTCTTTGGTATGGAGGACGATGGCTGAAATATAAATATGGAGAGGCCTGGCAGATTGATTACATCACACTCCCTCAAACTCGCAATGGCAAGCGCCACGTACTTACAATGGTGGAAGCAACCACCGGATGGCTGGAAACATACTCTGTGCCTCATGCCACCGCCCGGAACACCATCCTGGGCCTTGAAAAGCAAGTCCTATGGCGACATGGTACCCCAGAAAGAATAGAGTCAGACAATGGAACTCATTTCCGAAACAACCTTATAGACACTTGGGCCAAAGAACATGGTTTTGAGTGTGTGTATCACATCCCCTATCATGCACCAGCCTCCGGGAAAGTTGAACGATACAATGGACTGTTAAAGACTACATTGAAAGCAATGGGCGCTGGGACATTCAAAAACTGGGATACGCATTTGGCAAAGGCCACCTGGCTAGTCAATACTAGGGGATCTGCCAACCGAGCTGGACCTGCCCAATCAAACCTGTTACGTACTGTAGATGGGGATAAAGTTCCTGTAGTGCATGTAAAAAATATGCTGGGTAAAACAGTCTGGGCTACTCCTGCCTCAGGAAAAGGCAAACCCATTCGTGGAATTGTTTTCGCTCAGGGACCTGGATACACTTGGTGGGTGATGCAAAAGAACGGAGAGGTCCGGTGTGTACCTCAAGGAGATTTAATACTGGGTGAGAATAGCCCATGAACTGAATTGTACCATGTTAATTGCTATATAATACTGTATGTTACCACTACCATGACTACTATAGGTGACTAATTAGAATGTATGGAAAAGAGTGTAACCTGAGCATGACATAAATGGTATGGAATAAGGGGTGGATAGATGTCCTGGTTTCAGTTAGAACAGAATTAATTTTCTTCCTAGTAGCTGGTGGAATGCTGTGTTTTGGCTTAGGATGAGAAGAGTGCTGATAACACCCCGATGTTTTAATTGTTGCAGAGCAGTGCTTATACCAAGCCAAGGACACCTCAGACTTTCGCTCTGTCCTGCCAACAGGCAGGCTGGGGGTGCAGTAAGAGCTGGGAGGGGACAGACCCAGGACAGGTGACCCGAACTAGCCAAAGGGGTATTCCATACCATCTGACGTCATGCTAAACAATATATAGGGGTGGCTAGCCGGGGGGAGGGGGCCGGACTGCTCGGGGTTAAGCTGGGCATCGGTCAGCGGGTGGTGAGCAATTGCATTGTGCATCACTTGTTTGTACATGTTATTATTAGTAGTACTATTATCATCATTGTACTATTATTATTATTATTATTATTATTATTATTATTATTATTATTATTATTATTATTATTTTCCTGTCTTATTAAACTGTCTTTATCTCAACTCACGGGCTTCACTTTCCATTTCTCTCCCCCGTCCCAGAGAGGGAGGGGGGAGGGTGAGCGAACGGCTGCGTGGTGTTTAGCTGCCAGCCGGGTTAAACCACGACAAAGACGTTTAGATGTAGAGCTTAGGGATATGGTTTAGTGGAGGATTTGTTAGTGTTAGGTCAGTGGTTGGACTCGATGATCTTGAGGTCTCTTCCAACCTAGAAAGTCTGTGATTCTGTGATTCTGTAATTGCTTCAAAACATTTATGAACATAATTTGTCAAATGTATGCTAACAAATTTACTTAAATACATACATTTAAAGAAAACCTAAAAACCAAACATTTAACATCCTAAGACATTCACAATGAAATTTCGCCATCATTTATGGTTTTTATCTCTAACACAAGAGGATACAAGTCTGAAAATCTGCATATATTAAGCTATCACAGAGCACAGAAAATATATGAAGAAGTTATCACGGATTTGGGGTAGGAGGTTTAAAGAAATCAATCTTTCGGCAGTATCGTAGAATAAATGGCACAGAAACTAGTAATGCTGAGTTGAACTGGGGCAAACAATTTGTGAATAACATATGCCAACAGAAATGTGCCTGTACCAGCAGCCCTTTTAGTTTGTAGTGATGATTCACTGAAACCAAGTTTGAAGAGAACTGCAGTCATATCCACACCACTTGACACAGCCAGGTAGGAGATTCCTAGAGATACTGATGAAATTCCAACGTGGAATGAAACCCCTACAGCACCACATTCTTTGAAAACTTTTTTCAGCTGCTGGGATTTATTGAGTTTCTTGTTTTCACTGCTGAGATCTGTGGCTGCCCTTTCAGGGGATCCACCCACATCCTTGGCCGAGCTGCCGGCGGTAGCCCGCAGCGCCAGCAGAGGGGCCGGCGGGCTGAGGTGGGGGCGCGAGGGGGGCGGCCCGGGGGGGGGGGTGAGCAGCAGCGGCGGCAGCGGCGGGCGGCGGCGAGCGGGGGGGCGCTCAAACCTGAGAAACACAGCAGCCGGCGGCGGGGCAGGTGCGCGAGTGCTCGGAGGTGACAGCGGGGGTGCAGGTGGCGCTGGACCCTGCGTTAGCATTGCATTTCGACCATTGGGTCGCACCTGCACCGGGAAAGCCATTCCAACCGGATCCCCATCCTTTAGCGTTTCCCAGCACACTTGCTCCCATCGTTCCCGCGGGTCGAAAGCTCGGGCCCCCAGGGAGACAAGGTGGGAACCGAGGGGGTCAGCGGGGAGGGGCTCTGCGGTGGCGGTCCGTGGCCCTCTTCCTTGTCATCCCCCAGGTCTATCAACTTGCACTGCTCTGGTGACCTTGCAGGCTCTGATCTCGGTTCAGCTGCTGTTATTGCCTGGGCAGCAGTGTTCTCTACTTCCTTTTCTGCCTGCCACGATCTTAAAGTCTCAGTCGCCAGCCACCACAGTCATCACCTCAGCAGCATTAGTATCCCCACTGGACACTGCTTCCTACGCGCTGTCCACGTCCCCAAATCTGTCATACAATTGGTTAGAGACCCTCAGACGCGCCTTGACCTAGCCAGCAATTGGGCACTGCCCAAAGCTCATCTTTAACACTGTAGCCAATTTACTTTATCTCAACCTTGCTCAAGTTTTTGTTTCTACTGTTTGTTTCCTCATTATCCCTAATTCAGGGACGTGTGAAACAGCGCGAAGCCACCTGCAAATTCCTTTCCCACACTATTCCAGGGAGACTTTACCCTCATGGCTTTCTTGATTGCAGCACAGGTCTCACACTCATGGGTAACCTGTGTAACGGCCTCAGCGGTCAGGTCCACCCCTCGATCACAAGCCCATCTGTATGTGGCATCCCTCCCTAGATGTCCTAATATTTCATGGTCTTATCAAGCTACAAGCTGCTCACCCCTACATCCCCAGTCTAGGTCCACCTGAGCTACTTCAATTTTCAAAGCTCGATCCACTTTGTCATTGTTCTGATGTTCTTCAGTAGCGCGACTCTTGGGCATGTGGGCATCTACATGACATACATGACATACAGCCAGGTTTTCTACCCGGGCATCAATAGCTTGCCACAGGGTAGCAGCCCAGATAGGTTTACCTCTTCGCTACCAGTTGCTCTGTTTCCATTGCCGCAGCCACCCCCACAGAGTAATTGCCACCATCCATGAGTCATTGTAGAGATACAGTACTGGCCATTTTTCTCTTTCAGCAATTTCTAGGGCCGGTTGTATGGCTTTCACTTCTGCATACTGACTCGACTCACCTCCCCCTTCCATGGCCTCCACAACTCGTTGTGTGGGACTCCACACGGCAGCTTTCCATTTCCGATGGCTCCCTACCACACAGCATGGTTTGGTCAGTAAACAACACATACTGATTTCTGTCTTCTGGCAACTCATTATATGGTGGTGCCTCTTCAGCACAGGTTACCTCTTCTGTCAGCACTCCAAAATCTCTGCCCTCCGGCCAGTCCATAATCTCTTCCAGGATTCATGGTCGGTTGGATTTCCCCATTCGAGCCCACTGTTTAATTAACGCTATCCACTTACTCCACATAGAATGAGTCACATGGTGTGTAGTGGGGATTTTCCCTTTGAACATCCAATTTAACACAGGTAGCTGTGGGGCCAAGAGGAGTTGTGCTTCTGTACCCACAACTTCTAAAGCGGCTCGAACACCCTCATATGCCGTGAGTATCTCTTTTTCAGTTGGGGTGTAATTGGCTTCTGATCCTCGATAGCCCCGGCTCCAGAATCCCAGAGGTCGACCTCGAGTTTCTCCTGGGGTCTTCTGCCAGAGGCTCCAGGTGAGGCCATGCTCCCCAGCTGCAGGGTTCAGTATGTTAGGCACAGCTGGTCTGGTACGGACAGGCCCAAGGGCTACTGCACGAGCTATTTCTTGTTTGATTTGTTCAAAGGCCTGTTGCTCGGGGCCCCACTCAAAAGAGTTCCTCTTTCGAGTCACTCGATACAGAGGACCCACAAGCTGACTATAGCCTGGAACATGCATTCTCCAGAATCCCACAAGGCCTAGGAAAGCTTGCGTTTCTTTTTTGCCAGTTGGCGGAGACATAACCATTATTTTCGTGATCAAATTCATCGGAATGTCGTGACGTCCATCCTGACATTTTATCCCCAAGAACTGGATTTCCTGTGCAGGTCCCTTGACCTTATTCTGTTTAATGGCAAAACCAGCTTTCAGGAGAATTTGGATTATTTTCTTCCCTTTCTCAAAAACTTCTGCTGTGTTACCACATACGATGGTATCATCGATGTACTGCAGGTGTTCAGGAGCGTCCCCCTGTTCCAGTGTTGTCTGGATCAGTCCATGGCAAATTATAGGGCTCTGTTTCCACCCCTGGGGCAGTCAATTCCAGGTGTACTGAATACCACTCGAAGTGAAAGCAAACTGTAGCCTGCATGCTGCCACCAAAGGGATGGAGAAAAATGCATCAGCAATATCGATTTTAGCATACCACTTAGCTGCCTTTGACTCTAGTTCATACTGGAGTTCTAGCATGTTCGGCACTGCAGTACTCAGTGATGTGACTTCATTCAGGCCTCGATAGTCCACCGGTAGCCTCCACTCACCATTAGACTTTCGCACTGGCCACATGGGACTACTAAAGGGTGAGCTAGTCTTGCTGATCACTCCTTGGCTCTCCAGATGATGAACTAACTCATGGATAGGAATCAGGGAGTCTTGGTTGGTGCGATATTGCCACCGGTGCACAGTTGTAGTCGCAATTGGCACTTGCTGTTCTTCAATCCTCAGCAATCCTACAGCAGAAGGGTCTTGTGAGAGACCAGGCAGGGTAGACAGCTGCTTAATCTTCTCTGTGTTCAAGGCAGCTATGCCAAAAGCCCACCAGTACCCTTTTGGATCCTTGAAGTACCCTTTCTTGAGGTAGTCTATGCCGAGGATGCACGGAGCCTCTGGGCCAGTCACGATGGGATGCTTTTGCCACTCATTCCCAGTTAGACTCACTTCAGCTTCCAATACAGTTAGCTCTTGGGATCCCCCTGTCACTCCAGAGATACAGGTGAGTTCTGTCCCTTGGTAGCCTCATGGCATTAAGGCACACTGTGCGCCAGTGTCCACTGAAGCTTTATATTTCTGCGGTTCCGGTGTGCCAGGCCGTCAAATCCACACAGTCCAGTAAATCCGTTTGTCCCTCTCCTCTACCTGGCCAGAGGCAGGGCCCCACTGGCCCTGGTTGGAGCATCTGTCAATTAATTCTTCCAAATGTGAAGCAGAGGTCTCTTCGTCAGGGTCAGGAGTAATACTAGCCCTTCTACTGCCTCTGGGGGACTGCCCAATGGAAACTGGGGCAGCAATACTCCTAGGGGCCTCTTTTCTTGCTGCTGTATCTTTCCACAGTTCACTTACCCCAGGAGCTAGGGCTAAGGTCGGTTCACCCTCCCACTTCCTCATATCTTCCCCATAGTCATGTAAATAAAACCACAAGGTACCCTGTGGTGTGTATCCCGGATTCTCCCTTGCTTGAGGTGGAGAATTCTGGCACTTAATGGCTGAAAGATTCTTCCATCTAGGTGAGGAGGAAGTTATGTGTTCTTCTAACCGTTGGGACAGTCTTTCCAAGGCTAAAATGCAAGCCTGTACTGGGGCAGAGAGATTTTCTTCATATTTATGAAGCTGGTTGGACACAGTATCCACTGTTGGCCCCATCTCCTCATCCCAATGCATTGCTGCCAGTGTGCTGGCATGTGATGAAGGTGCAGCCCGTACAAACTTCCGCCACATGGATGTTGTGCATTGGACTTCATCAGGGTCTTTGGGTGTCTGGGCATTGTCCAAATCACTATAAATCATCTCCCGCACAGCTAATTCCCGCAGATGCTGGAGACCTTTCTCCATAGTGGCCCACTTGCCTACTTGATATACAATATCTTCCTTCTGGGGATACCTTTCTTTCACAGCTGCCAGGAGTCACCTCCAGAGGCTGAGAACCTGTGCTCCTCTCCCAAATACTCTGTCAATGACCCTTTCTCTAGAGAGGGATCCCAGCTGCTTGGCTTCACTGCCTTCTAATTGTTGGCTATTGGCCCCAGCATCCCAGAATTGAAGCAGCCAGGTGAGGATGTGTTCACCTGGGCGCCGACCATAATCCTTTCGTATTTCTCACAACTCACTCAAGGATAGAGATAGAGTGGATTCTGATTCCTTTATGATTTCCATCTCTTCTCCCTGATGTTGTTGTGATGCTGCTACTTTAGAGGTGCCTGCCTTTTCCTCTTCTCCCTCCTTCTTAGGAGAGGCTTCTTCCCTTACTAAACGAGCTGACTTCCATTTCCATTGTTTTGTCTTGACTGTAGGGGCAACTGATACCATAGATGGTTGGTCCTCTGGGGTGGTCACAGTGTGTGCTATCTTGTCATCAAATTCAGAAACTTCCCTATCCCCTTGAGGGTGCTGGGCAGTGTTAATTGACATTTGATAGGTGTAAGCCAGACCTCAGCAGAGTGCAGCAAGCTGGTGGAGTTCTCTGGTATTGCCAGGGTCAGGGCATACGTCTTTCAAACATTCTACCAGTTTTTTTGGATTTTGCACTTGTTCAGGGGTGAAGTTAAGTACCATCGGAGGAGAAAACCGTGACAGGTACCCAGGTACCTACCTATATCCCCCCACACACCTTGCCACCCATAACTACTTGGTGCAGGTTCTTGGATGATATTCTTAATAAATTGTTTGACCTTAGGGAGGAAGACAAACACTAGAACTAGGAGGATAACATCCGACCAAGGGTATCCAAAATACTCAAAGGCTGCTGCAATTAGCCCAGAGGGAGAGAAGAAGAAGGCACCACCCCTGATATTATTCACAAATTGACTGCTAGGGGAGAAAAAGAAGGCGGTGTAATTCTTAATATTTCCAAAAAGATAATCTCCAGGAGACCAGAATGATAACAATGCAGGGCCCAAGTACCAGACGAAACTGAAGGCCAGCATGTTGCAGCACAGCATGATAAAGAAACCAAACACAGTTGGCTTCAACACAGTTTGGTTTCAACACGTTCTCCAATCAGATATAGAGGAAAAAAGAGAACAGAGAATGGACTACATACATCAAAGTCACATAGAAAAATATTAACAGCAAACTGAACATTGTGACTAGCAAGTATGTTAGTTGTAAATACTTTAATCAATTCTACCGTTATCTCAACCCTCGAGCCTCATGTTGGGCACCAAAAAGTACTGTAGTTGTTTTACTCGTGTGGGCAGCTGAGCTCCACCACAACCGCTCTCTCACTCCCCCCCCCCCTCCTCAAAGAGGAAGGGGGAGAAAATACAACACAAAGAGCTTGAGGTTTGAGATGAGAATAATTTAATTAAAGGGAAAGGGAATGGGGAGAAAAAGAAACAAAAGAAACAACAAGGCTGTGCGGAAGCACAGAGAGAAAGGAAAAAAAAAGTTATTCTCTACTTCCCATCAACGAGCGATATTCGGCCATGTCCTGGGAAGCAGGGCCTCAAAATGCATAGCGGTTGTTCAGGAGGACAGCCCCCTCCCCCACAAGAGATCCCCTTTTTATTGCTGAGTGTGACATCAGGCGTTATGGAATATCCCTTTGGTTGGTGTAGATCAGCTGCCCAGGCAATGTCCCCTCCCCATCACTTGCCCACCCCCAGCCTGCTGGCTCTTGGGGTCTTGGAAGGAGTCCTGATGCTGTGCCAGCACTATGCAGCAATAGACACAACACTGGAGTGATATCAGTGCTGTTCCAGCTATGAGTGCAGAGCACAGCACTGTGTGGGCTGCTGCAGGGAAAGGTGACTCCATCCCAGACAGACTCAACACAGATAAGGACAGGGAGATCACTCAACAATTACCATCATGGGCAAAACAGACTCAGCATAGGGAGATTAATGAAATTTATTACCTATTACTAACAAGCTAGAGCAGTGAGAAACTAAAACAAAACAAACTTAAAATGTCTTCCCCTCATTCACCCTCTGCTACGTCCTCTCTCCAAGCGGCACAGGGGAACGAGGAATGGGGGTTGCAGTCAGTCCATAATGCTTGGTCTCTGCTACTCCTTCATGGTCACTCTCTTCCCCTGCTCCAACATGGGATTCCTCCCACAGGATACAGTCCTTCCTGAACTGATCCTGCATGAGCTTCCCACAGGAACTGCTTCAAATTGGGGTCTGTACCCCGGGGTCCATCCATCAGGAGCAAACTGCTCCAACCTGGGTCCCACATGGGCCGCGGCCTCCTTCAAGTCAGATCCATCTGCTCCACCGTGGGCTCCTCCATGGGATGCTGTGTGGAAATCTGTTCCAACATGGTACAGCATGGGCTGCAGGGGGACAGCCTACTTCACCATGGTCCTCTCCACAGGCTGCAGGGGAATTTATGCTCTGGTGCCTGGAGCACCTCTTCCCCCTCCTTCTTCACTGACCTTGTTGTCTGCAGGTCTGTTTCTCATTCCTCACTCTCCCAGCTGCTGTTGCACAGCAGTTATTTTCCCTTTATTAAATATGCTCTCACATAGGCACAAACAACATTGCTTATTGGCTTGGCTCTGGGCAGCAGCAGGTCTCTTTGTAGCTGGCTGAAACTGGCCCTTATCAAACATGGGGCAGTTTCTGGAGTCTTCTCACAGAGGCCACCCCTGCAGCCCCCTGCTATCAAAACCTTGCCATGTGTATCCAATACAGTCGCTCTTTGTATGTATTGCCCTCTAGACACTTTACCATCTTTGTTGTTCTCATACTGGCTAAGGGACCCCTTTGGATGTTCTCTAATAGTTTTATGACTTATATTCTGATGCCCAAAACTGCACACAGTACTTGAGGTGAGATTTCACCAGCGTAGAGTAGAGTAGAGTAGAGTAGAGTAGAGTAATGAATAGAATAGAATAGAATAGAATAGAATAGAATAGAATAGAATAGAATAGAATAGAATAGAATAGTTCAGTTGAAAAGGACCTGCAAAGATCATCAAGTCCAACTGCCTGACCTCTTCAGGGCTAACCAAAAGTTAAAGCATATTTTTAAGGGCATTATCCAAATGCCTCTTGAATACTGACAGACATGGAGCATCAACCATCTCTCTAGGAAGCCTGTTTCAGTGTTTGACCACCCTCTCAGTAAAGATTTTTTTCCTAATGTCCAGTCTGAACCTCCCCTGGCACAGCTTTGTGCCATTCCCGTGGTCCCATCACTGAAGTAGAGATCTGCACCTCCCTTTCCACTTTTCTGCTCAGGAATTTTGTAGCACAATGAGGTTGCCTCTTAGCCTTCTTTTCTCCAGACTGTATGTGAAATGTGTTCATCTGATTCGTGTCAACATGGAACAATGCTAGGGCCGCATGATGAAATGTGACCTTCTGTCTTACATACCCATGTATAACCACAAGTCTAAGAGAATCAGAGAGGTAAATGTATATAGTTCTTGTATCTTGCAAAAGAATGGTCTAGCAGTTTGTGTCAATAGAGGGTTTGAAGGGTAAACCTTGAAACTCGGGTCTCGGGGATAAGAGAACAAAGAAGTTTCCAAAACTGCTGACTTTTGCATGGGACAATTCTCTGATATCTGGGATAAGAGAACAAAGGGGTTTCAAAATAACTGCTAACTATCGCATGAGGCACTGCACAGGTCTCTGATATCCGGCTAAGAGATGAGCAAATAAGGAGAAGGGGGGAAGATGAAGAACGACCGAAAGGCAAAGCCTGGAAGGAAGGCTATGAGCCTTCCTTCATGAGCGACCCCCCAGAGGGACCACTGGAGACCGATAGGCATGCGTCCGTGGGATGGTTTGGATCCCGGGAAACTAATTATAATAACCCTGCCTTTTCCAAAAAGTGGTGTGGAATATGTATTAGCCTAGGAGCATAAAAGCCAGCCACCTGATGTAATAGGTGTGCGTCTTGGTGGAGCAGAGACTCCCGGCACACCCAGCGCTGTTTGCTTACCTCTATTAGTTTAATAAATTGTAAAACTTTGATTGTAATCCTATTTGGGACTCAGCCTTTTATTACAATTGGGGGCTCGTTCAGGAGGGCTTTGGTTTCTGAATTTTGATTTGATCTAGGATAGGCACCCCACCATTTGGTGGCTCCTGTTCGAGTCAGGTCAGGACACCATCAGAACCTGAATAAAGGCAAGCAAAGATTTTTTTTTTTTTTTATGAGCTCCCTTGCTGGCTGCAGCACTATATTTTGCCCGTAATTCTGCATGCAAAGATCCGAACGAAGATGACAGAGTTGTAAGTATTTAAGGCGTATACCGTTCGGTTGGGTGGGATTTGGTTGCCTGTGTGTGTAAGACTGTGACTGGGACGGAACTCAGTTCCGAAGCAAGTGTGGAGGTCTTCTAATCGCGGTTCCAATCTTCCGCAAGGGACTTGGCCGGTGAAGGACCAAAGCAATTCCTATAGGATTCGTGGGTGGGTGAGAGGTCCTAAACCCCCTGCAAGACACTCTTACTAAGGTAACCAAGGGCTGTGGGAATTGCCATGGTAAAATTCCTATATGGGTCAGAGAAAATCGAAGACCAGGGACCAGGGACCAGAAGAAAGGGAGCAAATTACCAGACCTATCACCAGAAAGTCCATTAGGAATAATGATTAGAAATTGGAGCGATAGGGGCCCCAGAGAAGGAAAGAGTAAATTAAATATGGTCCAGTATTGTATGATAGAATGACCAAAAGAACCCTTAAGACCCCATGTATTTTAGCCGATATTTGGGTCCATGGAGGGCTGTGTCTGTCAGGCTTTGAACATTCCTGTTAATAGTAGAATACCTGTGGATCCAGAAGAGAGCAAGTATGTTGCACCTGAAACATGGAATTAGAAATCAGAGAGAGATTAAGAATGAATATGTGCTACATTTGCAACGTACTGTGCCTGTGCTGCGCTTAGACCTCTAGATAACAGGAGCCCCTCAGATCCCAAGAACCAGATCAAAACAACCTTATGGCCCAGATTGTGACCAAGGGCTCAGAGAGCATGCACAAAGAGATGAGGTGAAAAGTTCAACCCTGATGAAGACATCTTACTTCATACCCACAACCCTCAGAGGCCACCACCACAAGGCACCGCACAAGTGCAGACAAGGAATTTATGGAAATGACCTCTTGTAGCTAATTTTAATACTAAGCGGGGACAGGTTATGCATATGCATAGGTGTACTGGGAAGCTTCATGCATATGTAACTCTTTACTGCATATAACCAAAGCAAGTTGCCAAGTTAGGCGTGCACGACTTTGGTGGGACTACCCCCCTGTGCTGCCCAGCACTGAATAAACATAACTACTTTACAATCTTACTGATTGAGGAGTCAGCTTTCTGTGAGTCATGTTGGCGAACCAGGCAGGAGACACTCTGCTCGGCTGTGGGATTGGCGCCCCTAGGTGCACCCTGAGTATTTTGCTTGGAGGGGACTCCACTCTTAGCTGCTCACCACAGGAGCAGACAAAGACCTCCTGAAGCTGCGGACAAGCAGTATGTTTTACAGTACAGGAAAATCCTGTAAGTCATACGCGTGTCCAGGGCAGCTGGTAAATCGTGCAGAGACGTCTGGCGTGTAGCATAGTCCTCGTAAGGGAAGAGGGTACCCTACAGGATGACCGATAGAGCGGTCAAGGGGGATTTGCTGACCGATAGAGCAGCCGCTAGTGATCTTGGGAGCAGATCGAGCAAATCCGAGGTTACCGCTGCATCCCAGTTTTGGGAGCCAGGACGGACCTGCTAATGACTGTATAAGAAGCAGGAGAAGGGTAAGCAGGCCTCTCACAATTGTGACAAGGTTACCTGGGTAATATTTTCAGCTGCTGGAGGGATACTAACTGGAGTGTTAATAATTGTATGTCTTATTCTTAAATGTCCAGGTATTTTGTGTTGAAAGTATTTGTGTAAGGGTATGGGTTTGAAACAAAGTGGAATAAGTCACTCCACGAAGAACACAGTCAGAGACAATACTTATTTGGTTGGTTATCGTTCTAAATAATATTCTTGTGGTATGAATGAAATGTGCCAGAGGCCTCTCTGTGTGATTGTGTGATTGTGCTGTGTGAGTGAGACGCAACATCACTGTGAAGCGAGTGTGGAGTTCCAATCCGTGGTTCCGTATTCTCCATGAGGGGAGTGGGCCGGAGACGAATGAAGCGCATGACAGATCAAAAGGAAGTGCTGTTTTATCCAAGAGTTGACTAGTGGTGACCAATATATGGGCCTGGCAGTGTATCTTGTGATCCTACTGTTACTCTTAAATGCTTTGAGTGTGTGATATATGGCATAATAATTAGTGTCAAGAAAATGGTTGAAATTAATAAAGAAGGGGGAGATGTGGGAGTGTGGCCATGGGGGTCGGCAAGCCCCATGGTTGATGATCAGACTCTTAACGATGAGGCCATCAGGAATGTAAAAGTGTTTAGAGGGAACAAAGAAGGATTCAGGAGATGCCATGCAGTCTTGGGTTGCTTGTTCTCCAGCCATTAAGGCATGGAAGTTTCTGGGTATTTACTGTTGTTATATGCAAAGTTGTTTGACCAATGAAAAGTTGTTTTGAAAAGAACCGCTGTGGGGAGAAGGGTATAAGAGGGGATCCTGTCCTCAAGAAGAAAAAAAGGCAACACGATGAAGTTATGTCATTGTTATAAATGAAGTCTCAACTCAATCTGAATTTAGTAATATTCATAAAAGAATATTTATAAAAGGAATAAAAGCTATAAAAGGTATAAAAGCTATCAAAGGTATAAAAGGCAAGTAAACATTGCTGGGTGTGCGGGGAGTCTACGCTCCACCAACACGCACACACAAACATCAAACATTCTAAATATATAGAATATTGCTTTACATACTAAACGCGAGTATGGCTATACATATGTACAATCAGAAAAGGTAACAAACAATCCTTTATTTTCCATGACTTAACAGTCATTTTCCATTCCTTTTCTTGACTACAAACAAGTCTCCATTTTCCCTTCCATTTGAACAATATGTCTCACTTTAAGTTGTCAAGCAACTCGGTCTTCAGGCCTTATGTATCCCGTTCTGCCTGGATCGAAGAAAAGCATATCCATCTCCTTTTCAAGGCCAATAGGCCTAGGTCAAAAGGCACGTTCGGGTCAATAGGGGGCATAACAGCAAAATCCTTCAATGGCTGTAGCAGCAGAGGGGCCGATGGCGTAGCAGTCGGATCAGTAAAGGAGCCTGCAGCTCCCTCACTGTCTGGAAAACGACATGTTTCTGACTGTGGTCCCACAGGGCTCTTTAAGGCCTCAGAGACTGCTCGCCAGGTGCCGAGCAATCCCACTGCAACCTTGTCGGTTTTAGTTGCAGAGTCCCACACCTTGACCTCAGTTTGGTCCCATATTTCAGGCTCATAAACTGTCCAATTGTTAATAAAGAGAATAAGCTGTAAGGTTACCAGGACAGTCTTTGTTCCTAAGGACGTATGATTCCCCATAATGCACAACTGCTTACCAGCGAAAGGCAGTTGTGTGCACAGGTCCGCTTCTCTCAGCTCGAGCTTCTCTCCAGCTCCAGTGCGCCTATTTCCAGTGACTTTCAGTACAAGCTTCTCTGAGCAGATTGCTGAGTTTGGCCGAACCTATCTTCATGAGGCAATCAAAGTGCCTGTTACCGTCCTGGTCTCCATTCTGCCAGCCTGTTCCTCTTCACTCCTTTTTCCTGCTTCTTTATTGATGTAACTTCATCATGTTGCCTTTTTTATCTTGAGGGCAGGCTCCCCTCTTATACCCTTCTCTCCACAGCAGTTCTTTTCAAAACAACTTTTCATTGGTCAAACAACTTTGAATGTAACAACAACAGAAAACACTTGGCAACTTCCATGCCCTAATGGCTGGAGAACAAGAGAACCAGCTGGAGAACAAGAAACCGGAGACTGCATGGAGTCTCCTGAATCACCCTTCTTTGTTCCCTCTAACCTCTTTTATATTCCTGATGGCCTCGTCGTTGAGAGTCTAATGCTATCTCAACCATGGGGCTTTCCAACCCCCATGGACACATTCCCAAATCTCCCCCTTCTTTATTAATATCAACTATTTTCTCGACACGAATTACCACTCCATATATAACGCCTGGAATCCTCAAAGAGGTTCCAAATCCCTGGCTGAATCCCTGGAAGCTTCAAATAAGTTCCGAATCTCTGGAACCCTTAAAGAGGTTCCGAATCGCTGGCTGTGCCTGTGTCTAGAGGTGTCTTGCAAGTGGTTAACCCACCCACGAATTCTTAGCTTCAGAACTAAATTCCGTCTCAGTTACACCCTTACATACAGTCACACAATCGAATTCCACCCAACCAAACGGTATCTTCGTTCGGGTCTTTGCGCGCAGAATTACAGGTCACAAAAGAAGACCTCTTGGTTTCTTACTTGCCTCTTATGTTCGAAATCTTGTTGGACTCTAACACTGCTATCGGCAAGGGCCACTCCCTTTACCGGTCACAGATCCAAAGTCCAAGAAGATCACGTCGGGGTCACCAATTTGTTATAAATGAGGTCTCAACTCAATCGGAATTTTGTAATATTTATCTTGCTTTAAGGCTTTTGCTGTTATGCCCCCTGGTGACCTGGACGTGCCTTTTGACCCAGGCCCTATTGGCCTTGAAAAGGAGATGGATATGTTTTTCTTCATTCTGGGAAGAATAGGATACATAAGGCCCGAAGGCTGAGTTGCTTGACAACTTAAAGCAAGACATATTGTTCCCACAACTAGCCCTGGAATTCTCTGGTGTTTGTAATCAGGAAAATGAATGGAAAAAGGAAACTGTTAAGTCATGGAAGATAAGGGAGCACTTCAACAAGGATTACCAATTCCAACTATGCTCCCCCAGACATGGACCTTAATAGTGATAGACTTAAAGGATTGTTTGTTCTGATTGTACATATGTATAGGCGTACATATGTATGGGCGTACTCGTGTTTAGTATGTAAAAGCAATGTTCTGTATATTTAGAAAGTTTGATGTTCGTGTGTGTGTGTTGGTAGAGCATAGACTCCCTGCGCACCCAGCACTGTTTACTTGCCTTTTATAAATATTACTAAATTCAGATTGAGTTGAGACTTCATTTATAACATTCTTCTACAGTGGGCATTTCTTCATTCTCCCAGTCCTGGCCTTTGCCTTGTGTGACTTGGGTGGTGTGGCTAGAGCACTTGTTGGTGAAGACTGAGGCTGTTTATGAAAACATTGAAGAGGACCAGTCCTAAAATGGAGCCCTGGGGAACTCCACTAGTGACTGGCTGCCAGCCTGATATAACCCTTTGAGCCAGACCTGTCATCTAATTGTTCACCCACTGTATTATGTATTAATCTAGCTGCATGCTAAACATTTTGTGCAGGAGGAAATGAGCTTGGCAAAGGAAGCAAAGAATAACAGGGAGGGATTCTATAGGTAAATTGCTCAGAAAAGAAAAGCCAAGGAGAGTGCACCCCCTCTGGTGGATGGGAAGGGTGAACTGGTAACTACAGACATGGAGAAGGCTGAGGTACTCAACAACTTCTTTGCTTCAGTCTTCACTGACAGTTAGGCTTCCCAAGTCTTTCATTTCCCTGAACCCGTAGATGGAGGCTGGGGGAGTGTGGTGGTTTTACTCAGGTGGGCAGCCGAGCTCCACCACAACCACTCTCTCACTCCCCCTCTCCTCAAAGAGGAAGGGGGAGAAAATACAACACAGAGAACTTGAGGTTTGAGATGAGAAAGGTTTAATTAAAGGGAAAGGGAATGGGGAGGAAAAACAGAAACAAAAGAAACAATCAGTCCACGCGGAAGCACAGAGAGAGAGAGAAAAAAAAATATTCTCTACTTCCCATCTGTAGTGGGTTTACGTGGCAAGGTTTTGGTAGCAGGGGGCCATAGGGGTGGTTTCTGTGAGAAAGATCTAGAAGCTGCCCCATGTTTGGGAAGGGCCCCATTGTTTTCCGGAGCTGAGCCAATAAGCGATGTTGTTTTGCGCCTCTGTGAGAGCATATTTAAGACAGGGAAAAAAACGCTGCGCCACACAGCAGCCGGGAGAGTCAAGGGAGTGAGAAAGCCTTGCAGGTGTCAAGGTCAGTGTAGAAGGAGGGGGAGAGGTGCTCCAGGCGCCGGAGCAGAAGTCCCCTGCGGCCTGTGGTGAGGACCATGGTGAAGCAGGATGTCCCCCTGCAGCCCATGGAGTACCACGGTGGAGCAGGGTTCCATGCTGCAGCCCGTGGAGGAGACCACGGTGGAGCAGGTGGCCCTGCACTGACGGAGGCTGCCGCCTGTGGAAGACCCCTGCCAGAGAAGATTCCGGGCCGGACCTGTAGCCCGTGGAGAGGAGACCACGCAGGAGCAGGTGACCTAGCAGGAGCTGCTGCCTGTGGGGGAGCCAGGTTGGAGCAGTTTTCTCCTGAGGGATGGACCCCGTGGTATGGACCCTTATCTGGAGCAGTTCTGGAAGAGCTGCTGCCTGTGGGAAGCCCACGCCGGATCAGTTCATCAAGGACTGCATCCCGTGGGTGGGACCCCACAGCACAGGGGACGAGAGTGACCGAGAAGGAGCGGCAGAGAAGAAGTGCTGTAGACTGACCATAACCCCCATTCCCCCGTTCCCCTGCGCTGCTCGGGGGGAGGAGGTAGAAGAGGGTGGATGGGGGGGAAGGTGCTTTTGTTTTTTTTTTTTTCCTTTGTTTTCTCACTTCTCTAGCTTGTTAGTAATAGGCAATAAATCTTACTATCTCCTTATGCCGAGTCTGTTTTGCCCGTTACAATAATTATTGTGTGATTTTCTCGTCCTTATCTCAACCCTTGAGCCCTTTTCACATATTTTCTCCCCATTCCTCTTTGAGGAGGGGGAGTGAGAGAGCGGCTGTGGTGGAGCTTGGCTGCCCACTCGAGTGGAACCACGACACCATCAACGAGCGGTGTTCGGCCAATTCCTGGGAAGCAGGGCCTCAAAATGCATAGTGGTTGTTCAGGAGGAACAGCCCCCTTCCCCATGAGAGCCCCCCTTTTTATTGCTGAGTGTGACATCATGTGTTATGGAATATCCCTTTGGTTGGTTTAGGTCAGCTGCCCAGGCAATGTCCCCTCCCCATCACTTGCCCACCCCCAGTCTGCTGGCTCTTGGGGTCTTGGAAGGAGTCCTGATGCTGTGCCAGCACTATGCAGCAATAGACGCAACACTGGAGTGATATCAGTGCTGTTCCAGCTACGAGTGCAGAGTACAGCACTGTGCGGGCTGCTGCAGGGAAAAGGTGACTCCAGCTCAGACCAACACAGGGAGCAAAGTCCCACCCACTGTAAGAGAAGAGCAGGTTCGAGACCACCTGATGAACCTAAACACATACAAGTCTATGGGCCCTGATGACATGCATCCCAGGGTCCTGAAGGAAGTCCATAGTGGCTGGAAAAAGCGAAACTTTGCTCCCATTTTTAAAAAGGGTAGAAAGGAGGACCAGGGAAACTACAGACTGGTGAGCCTCACCTATGTATCAATGACATAGACAGTTGGATCAAGTGCACCCTCAGCAGATTTGCAGATGACATGAAGTTGAGTAGTGTGGTTGATAGAAGAGAAGGAAGGGATGCCAGCCCTACTAACTACTGTGCAGAAATCCTTTTTCCCTCCTCTGAGAAAGGTACATCTCATCAGCCTCTGTGAGAAGAGTCTATGTTTGATAAGGGCCAGTTTCAGCCAGCTACAAAGGGACCTGCTGCTGCCCAGAGCCAAGCCAATAAGCAATGTTGTTTGTGTCTATGTGAGCTCATATTTAAGAAAGGGAAAAAAAATGTTGTGCAACAGCAGCTGGGAGAGTAATGAGTGGGAAACAGCCCTGCAGACAACAAGGTCAGTGAACAAGGAGGGAGAGGAGGTACAGCCCATGGTGTACCATGGTGGAACAGATTTCCACGCTGCAGCCCATGGAAAGCCCCTGCTGGAGCAGACTCCAGTCTGGACCTGTAGCTTGTGGAGAGGAGCCCATGCTGGAGCAGGTGATCTGGCAGGAGCTGTTGCCTGTGGGGGACCCATGTTGGAGTAGTTTGGTCCTGACAGATGGAGCCTGCGGTATGGACCGGTATTTGGAGCAGTTCTTGAAGAGCTTCCCCCTTCCTGGGGGAAGCCCACGTAAGACCAGTTTGGGAAAGACTGCATCCTGTGGGAGAGGCTCCATCCTGGAGCAGGGGAAGAGAGTGACCGTGAAGGAGCAGTAGAGACTAAGTGTTATGAACTGACCATAACCCACATTCCCTGCTCTGCTCAGGGGGAGGACATAGAAGAGGGTAGATGGGGGGAAAGTGTTTTTAGTTTTTTTTTTTTTTTTTCTTGTCTCTCTGTGCTCTAGCTTGTTAGTAATAGGTAATAAATTTCATTAATCTTCCTATGCTGAGTCTGTTTTGTCCATGATGATAATTGTTGAATGATCTCCCTGTCCTTATCCCAACCCTTGAGCCCTTTGTATCATATTTTCTCCCGCTTTCCCTTTGAGGAGGGGGAGTGAGAGAGTGGTTGTGGTGCAGCTCAGCTGCCCAGATAAGTAAAACCACCACAGTAGACCATTCCACGGTCAAGAAACTGGTGTCAATTCTGCCATTGACACCAGCCTTGGAGCCACGTATTGATCCCTTTTTTTTTTTTTATCAATTTCCTTTCAATATTGTACCCTTGTATTCGAAGGATAGAGGAAAGTAAGCGTTGATTTGTTGCTTCTATACATGTGCATACATTTACAGAACTGTTTTTTTTTTTTTTTCTAGGATCCTTCTGTTACACAAGTGACAAGAAATGTTCTTCCAGGACTAGATGAGTACAATCCATTCTCTGATTCAAGAATAGTAAGCACATTTATTTCTTAAGTATGCTGTTAATCTTTTTAGGTGTGGGGTATTGTTTTCAGAGGTTGGGACTGATGTTGTAAAATACGTGAAGGGTTAGCTAAAAAGGCTAGATAATCCCATAAAGTATTTGGAGGATGCAGTGGGTAGGTTGACTTAAGTGGCTCCCTGAAAGGGGCAGGGGGAGCAAAACAGAACTGAATTTTTCACCTGTTCAGTAAGACTTCTGGTAGTCTGTTCTTTACACTTTTTTAAATTTTCTATTCTTTAAAGCATGTTAATGTAGCATACTTCCTCAGTGTCTTGCTTTTGACTTCAATTTCACTTTGGAATGTCCTGTTCAGAGTAACAAAAACATTGAATTCAAGTAACAGTCCACAGGCTATGAATACTTGTGGTGTACTAAAAGGAATAATTTGTCTGAGAAACACAGTCAGGTTTTGCCTCTGTTTTGTGTAGTTTTAATTTACATTGTGCTCATTTGAGTTAAAAAATACAGGGAATAGAATAGGAAATAGCTGCTGTAACAGCATTTCTCAGTGGTTACTTTTAATATTGAAGATCTTGTACAAGATCTGCAAAATGTATGGATGATTACTGTTTGTCAGTATAATTTATAAACATTCAAATAGTATATTTTTCAAACGTAGGCTTATATTGGGGTATTCCATACCATCTGACGTCATGCTGAACAATATATAGGGGTGGCTAGCCAGGGTGGGGGGACCAGCTGCTCAGGGATAGGCTGGGCATCCATCAGCAGGTGGTGAGCAATTGCATTGTGCATCGCTTGTTTGTACACATTATTATTAGTAGTAGTATCATTATTATTATTATCATTTTCTTTTATTTTCTGTCCTAATAAACTGTTTTTATCTCAATCCAGAGGCTTTCATTTCTTTCTAATTCTCTGTCTCATCCTAGAGAGGGAGGGGGGAGGGTGAGCAAACGGCTGTGTGATGCTTAGCTGCCGGCTGGGTTAAACCACAACAGTCCTTTTGGTGCCCAACATGGGGTGCGAAGGGTTTTGATAATGACAGATCTGACCAGAGTGTGTTAAACCAAAATTGGTATAAGTATTCAATTTGCTTAATAGTTGCTAGTCACAGTGTTGATTGCTTTGATCTCAGGTCTGCTGTGCCTGTTTTCCAAATTGAGTTATATGGAATATTACTTACTGTATGTGCTCCCAGTCGTGCTGTTTATCCTTTCCGGGTGCTGGTTGAAGATTATTATTTTACTGTGCGGTGTAACACTGGCTTATGATATGATAAAATTGCTGGTCATGAGACTAACCTTGTATTTGTACTCAGCACTGTCATCGACTGTACTTCAGAAACCATATCTCAGAAACTGTTAACAATTACACCTTTTACCCTTTTATCTTGAGGGAGACAATCTATGGAGGGGACGAGGGAGATATTTTTTCCCACTTGTTCACTCTCCCTTTTTCCTTCACCCCCCTCTTCTCCTCCGGGCTAGTTACGATAGTTCTTCAAGATTTCGAATATCCTTGGGATGTTCACACCAGCATGTTGTTATTGTTATGTCTCCTGAATGCGCTTCAGGTTTTGTTTAAGATCAAACAACTACTTAGGAATGCCATCCAGAGATCTGTCCTGAGGCAGGACAGTTGTGAGTGTCAGGGAGTGTGGGAGGATATGGGCAGGTTTCTAGAGCAGTGGACACCTCCAGTGCTTTGGAAATTCACCCCTGAACAACTGCAAAATCCTAAAAAACTGGTAGAATGCTTGAAAAAGGGGTGTCATCACTCTGGCAATACCAGAGATACACAAATCACTGCAACGTCCTGGGGTCTGGCCTATGCCTATCGAGCTGCAATCGATGCCACTATAACCCTAGTGACAGACCCTGTGGCCCAACGGTCACTCTAACCCCTGCAGCCACTCCAGCCTCTGCAGCCACTCCAATCCCTGCAACCACTCCAGCCACTGCGGTCACTCCAACCCTTGTGTCGGACCCATCGGTCGTTCCAACCCCTGTGAGGGGCCCTGCGGCTCTTCCAACCCCTGTGACAGGCCTTTCGGCTGGGTCAGGGAAGTAGACTGTAGCAGTGCAAGTTGCCCCTGTAACCAAGATGAAACAATGGATGGGGAAGTCAGGTCATTTAGAAAGAAGAGGAACTCCTACTCAGACAGGGGAAGAAAAAGATGATGAGATAGGCTATTCTGCAGTGGCTGGGCCAAAACAGAAACGAGAAGAGGAAGATATCATAAGATCATCAATAACTATTTGAGGCCTATCCCAGCATGAGCTATGAGTTATACAAAAGGATTTTGGTTGTTGTCCAGGTGAGCACCTTTCACCTGACTGCTCCGGTGCTGGGATACCAGAGTGAATAGTCTAGAATTAGAGGGCAGGGAAGCCAGGCAGTTGGGATCCCTTTCTAGGGACACGGACATTGACAAAGCAATTGGAAATGGAGCACAAATCTTCACCCTCTGGAGGCGTTTCCTTTCAGACGTGAAGGAAAGGTATCCCTTCAAGGAAGATCTTGGATGTCATCAGGAAAATGGACCACCATGGAGAAGGGAATTAGCCATGTTGGAGGTGATTTATGATGACCTAGACAACAAACAGCTATCTAAAGATCCGAATGAAGTCAAGTGTACATGACCCATGTGGCAGAAGTTTGTACAGAGTGAACCGTCATCATATGCCAGCTCATTGGCAGTAATGGCCTCGAAAGACCATGAGGAACCCACAGCGGATGAACTGGCTAAACAACTCCAGCAGTACGAAGAAAGTCTCTCCTCTTCACTACAGACCTGCGTCTTGGTTGTGGAAAATCTCTTTCAAGAGTTACAACAAGTAAAAGAGAATACTTTGGAGAAACTTTCTGAAATTTCAAACCAACTTAGAGAGAATTTATCTTCCTCCCCACCTTTACGAACCAGTCTCTCAGCTATTAGGATTAAGTGTCCTTCTGGTCAAGGAAGACGATATAGTGGGTACACACCCCGTGCCACCCTGTGGTTTTACGAGACCATGGAGAGGACATGAGAAAATGGGATGGAAAATCTACCGCAACCCTAGAGGCACGTGAGGTTTTTTTTTTTTGCACGTGAGTTGCAAAAGAAAACAATTGGGAAAAAGGGATTTTCTGAAAAGTTTGCTGCTCCAACTTCCAGCAGGCAGTCCTTTAAACACAGAAACGAAGAAAATTCTGACCAGGATTAGGGGGGCCCTGCCTCCAGCCAGGGGGAAGAAAGGGACAATCAAGTTTATTGGACTGTGTGGATTCGATGGCCTGGTACGTCAGACGCACAGAAGTATAAGGCTTTAGTAGACACCAGTGCACAATGTACTCTAATGCCATCGAGCTATAAAGGGCCAGAGCCCATCTGTATTTGTGGAGTGACGGGGGGATCTCAGCAGTTGACTGTATTGGAGGCTGAAGTGAGTCTGACTGGGAATGAGTGGCAAAAGCACCACATTGTGACTGGCCCGGATGCTCCATGTATCCTTGGCATAGACTTAGAAGAGGATATTTCAAGGATGCAAAAGGGTTCTGGTGGGCTTTTGGCATACATGTAGCTTCCTTAGAGACAGAGGGCATTAAACAATTGTCTACCTTGCCCAGTCTCTCAGAGGACCCTTCTGTTGTGGGGTTGCTGAGGGTCGAAGAACAGCAAGTGCCAATTGCTACCACAACTGTGCACCGGCAGCAATATCACACCAACCGAGACTCCCTAATTCCCATCCATAAGCTAATTTGTCAATTGGAGATCTGAGGAGTGATCAGCAAGACTCATTTGCCTTTCAGTAGTCCCATATGGCCAGTGCGAAAGTTTAAGGGTGAGTAGAGACTAACAGTGGACTATCGTGGCCTGAATGAAGTCATGCCACTGTTGAGTACTGCCGTGCTGGACATGCTAGAACTACACTATGAACTGGAATCGAAAGCAGCCAAGTGGTACGCCACAACTGATATTGCTAATGGATTTTTATACATCTCTTTAGCAGCAGAGTGCAGGCCAGTTTGCTTTTACTTGGAGGAGTGTCCAGTACACTGGGAATCAACTGCCCCAGGGGTGGAAAAACAGCCCTACCATTTGCCATGGACTGATCTAGTCTGCGCTGGAACAGAGAGGACACTCCTGAACACCTGCAGTATATCAGTGACATTGTAGTGTGGGGTGACACAGCAGAGAAAGTTTTTGTGAAAGGGAAGAAAATAGCCTAAATCCTTTTGAAGGCTGGTTTTGCCATTAAATTAAGATACGGTCAAAGGACTTTCACAGGAGATCTGTTTTTTATGAATAAAATGGCAAGATGGACGCCGTCAAATCCGAATGGATGTGATCAACAAAATAACAGCTATGTCTCCACCAACTAGCAAAAAAGGAAACACAAACTTTCTTAAGTTTCATGGGGTTCTGGAGAATGCACATTGCAAATTACAGTCTGATTTTAAGCTGGCTCTACCAAGTAACCTGTAAGAAGAATGATTTCGAATGGAGACCCGAGGAATGATAAGATTTTGAACAAATTAAAGGGGAGATAGTTCATGCAGTAGCCCTTGGGCCAGTCCGAACAGGACCAGATGTAAAGAATGTGCTCTACACCACAGCCGGGGAGAATGGCCCCACCTGGAGCCTCTGGCAGAAAGAACCTGGGGAAACTCGAGGTCGACCCCTGGGGTTTTGGAGTCGGGGATACAGAAGATCTGAGGCCCGCTACACTCCAACAGAAAAAGAGATACTGGCAGCATATGAAGGAGTTCAATCTGCTTCGGAGATGGTCGGTACTGAAGCACAGCTTCTCCTGGCACCCTGTCTGCCAGTACTAGGCTGGATGTTCAAGGGAAGGGTCCCCTCTACACATCATGCAACTGATGCTACCTGGAGCAAGTGGGTTGCACTGATTACTCAGCGGGCTCGAATAGGAAACCCCAGTCACCCAAGAATCTTGGAAATTATTATGGACTGGCCAGAAGGCAAATATTTTGGGATATCATCATCAGAGGAGGTGGCTTGTGCTGAAGAAGCCCCACTGTACAACCAGTTACCAGAGAATGAGAAGAAATATGCCCTGTTCACTGATGGGTCCTGTCGTATTGTGGGGAAGCATCGGAGATGGAAGGCTGCTGTATGGAGTCCTACACGACGAGTTGCAGAAGCTGCTGAGGGAGAAAGTGAATCAAGTCAGTTTGCAGAAGTGAAGGCCATCCAGCTGGCTTTAGACATTGCTGAACGAGAAAAGTGGCCAGTTCTCTATCTCTACACTGATTCAGGGCAAATGCCCTGTGGGGGTGGTTACAGCAATGGAAGCAGAGCAACTGGCAGCGTAGGGGCAAACCCATCTGGGCTGCTGCATTGTGGCAAGATATTGCTGCCTGGGTGGAGAACCTGGCTGTAAAGGTACGCCACGTAGATGCTCATGAGCCCAAGAATCGGGCTACTGAAGAACATTAAAACAACCAGCAGGTGGATCAGGCTGCTAAGATTGAAGTGGCTCAGGTGGACCTGCACTGGCAACATAAAGGTGAATTATCTGTAGCTCGATGGGCCCATGACACCTCAGGCCATCAAGACAGGGATGCAACATAGAGATGGGCGCGTGATCAAGGGGTGGACCTGACCATAGACACTATAGCACAGGTTATTCATGATTGTGAAACATGTGCTGCAAACAAGCAAGCCAAGCAGTTAAAGCCTCTTTGGTATGGAGGATGATGGCTGCGGGGGGGGGGGGGCGTTCTTTTGCTCCCTGTCCCAGACTTCCACTTCAGGAGGCTGAGTACCCTGTGGATAACTGGTTGTCCTGGTTTCAGTTAGGACAGAGTTAATTTTCTTCCTAGTAGCTGGTAGAATGCTATGTTTTGGCTTAGGATGAGAAGAGCGCTGATAACACGCCGATGTTTTAATTGTTGCAGAGCAGTGCTTACACGAAGCCAAGGACGTCTCAGCTTCTTGCTCTGTCCTGCCAACGGGCAGGCTGGGGGTGCAGCAAGAGCTGGGAGGGGACGGACCCAGGACAGCTGACCCAAACTGGCCAAAGGGGTATTCCATACCATCTGACATCATGCTAAACAATATATAGGGGTGGCTAGCCGGGGGAGGGGGGCTGGATTGCTCAGGGTTAGGCTGGGCATCGGTCAGCGGGTGGTGAGCAATTGTATTCTGCATTGCTTGTTTCGCACACATTATTATTAATAGTACTATAATAATAATAATAATAATAATAATTATTATTATCCTGTCTTAATAAACTGTCTTTATCTCAACTCACGGGCTTCACTTTCCCATTTCTCTCCCCCATCCCAGAGAGGGAGGGGGGAGGGTGAGCGAACGGCTGTGTGGTGTTTAGCTGCCGGCCAGGTTAAACCATGACACTGGTCTGGCTAGTAAAGACAGATATAAAGAAGGCATTAAAATTTCAGCCTTTTCCTCAGTAGTCCTGTTTCATTGGCTCATTTTACGGCACGCAGGGACAGCCTGCTCCCGCAATTTTAAGTCTTCCTTCGTGAAGAGCGTACAGGCTTCCTGCCCTTCAGGACTGACTCCCAAGGGACCTCCCTACCAGTGTCCTGAACAGTTCAAAGTCTGAAGCCTCTCTGGTACGGTGGACAATGGCTGAAATATAAATATAGGGAGGCTTGGCAGATTGAGTATACTCACACTCTCTCAAACCCGCAACGGCAAGTGCCACGTACTTCCAATGGTGGAAGCAACCACCAGATAGCTGGAAACATATCCTGTGCCCCATGTCACCGCCCGGAACACTATCCTGGGCCTTGAAAAGCAAGTCTTATGTCGACAGGGCACCGCAGAAAGAATTGAATCAGACAAATGGGACCCATTTCTGAAAAAAACTTATAGACACTTGGGCCAAAGAACATGGTATTGAGTGTGTATATCACATCCCCTATCATGCACCAGCCTGTGGGAAAATCAAGCAATATAATGGACTGTTAAAGACTACACTGAAGGAGTGTGTGTTGGGACATTCAAACATTGGGATACACATTTGGCAAAGGCCACCTGGTTAGTCAATGCTAGGGGATCTGTCAACCAAACTAGCCCTGCCCAATCAAATCTTTTACCTACTATAGAAAGGGATTAAGATCATGTAGTACACAGAAAGAACATGCTGGGGAAGACAGTTTGGGTTATTACTGCCTCAGACAAAGGCAAATCCATCCATGGGATTGCTTTAGCTCAAGGACTTTAGTACATTTAGTGGGTAAAGCGGAAGGAAAGTCCAATGTGTACCTCAAGGAGATTTGATTTTTGGTGGGAATTGTCCATGATTTGAGTTTTATCATGTAATTGCTATAGAATACTGTATGTCATCACTACTACTGTTGCTATATATTGCCATATCAATGGTATTACTGTAAGAATGACCCAGATTAATAAAAAATGAATTTTGACAGAACCAGGCAAGCGCAGTGGTGATGGAACCGTAGCTGGCTTCAGCATGCAACAATCCAACACCACACACAATCTCTCCTGCCCTGAAGGACTGCGATGACATATGTAGCCCAAAGTCATATACTAAATAAACTCAACAGACTTTTTAGAGGGATGGCCCATAGACTAAGGGAATGGTATCTGTGTTTATATATCAAAGACAGGAAAGGTGGTGGATATTAATTGGCATGTATTGGAAAGCGTGGGACCTGAGCATGATGTAGAGGGTATGGTATAAGGGGTGGATATTGTCCTGGTTTCAGCTGGGACAGAGTTAATTTTCTTCCTATTAGCTGGTGTGGTGCTGTGTTTTGGATTTAGGATGAGAAGAATGCTGATAACACAGTGATGTTTTAATTGTTGCTAAGGTGTGCTACACTGAGTCGAGGACTTTTCAGTTTTTCATATCTCCCTCTCAGCAAGGAGACTGAGTGCACAAGAAGCTGGGAGGGGACAGAATCGGGACAGCTGACCCAAACTGGCCAAAAGGATATTACATACCATATGACATCATGCTGAACAATAAAAATGAGGGGAGTTGGCTTGGGGGGAGAGTGCTGTTGTAGAGCTTAGGGATATGGTTTAGTGGAGGGCTGTTAGCGTTAGGTTGGAGGTTGGACTCGATGACCTTGAGGTCTCTTCCAACCTAGAAAATTCTGTGATTCTGTGATTCTGTGATTCTGTTCAGGGTATGACTGGGCATTGGTCAGCATGTGGTCAGCAATTGTATTGTACATCACTTGTTTTGTATGATGTATTTTCTTTTATCATGATGATTATTATTTTCCCTTCATTTTCTATGCTATTAAACTGTCTTTATCTCAACACATGAGTTTTTAACCTTTTTTTTTTTTTTTTTTAGATTCCGTCCCTCATCCCGCAGTGGGGGGAGTGAGTGAACGGCTGCATGGTGCTTAGCTGCCTTCTGGGTTAAACCATGACATACTTTCCACAGATTGAACTGGCCATGTGACCATCCAGCTTCACCCACTTCTTTCCCGGCCTTTTCGCAAGACTGGTTGCCTGTTTTCCAGTGCCTCCACACACAGAGCACACAGAACCCGAGAGTGTCGTGGCTCAGAAACCCTGTCAGACACCCCCTGGGACCTCAGGAGCCTCACACTCTTCTCAGCACCCAGCAACCAACTGCTGCTGCTGCTGCCTTCTCTGCTGTTCTTAATCTATAGGAGGTAGTTTATAATACTTGTGGCTGTTGTACATGGAATTATGATCTTTGAGTAACAGCCTGGAAAAATAAACACATTAAAACAATATTCAACTCCCACCATTAAGGACAGATTGGAAAACTTATACTTCATTCCCCAGTATACACACTATGAAGGTAAGTCATTATGAAAACACAGTAGTGTACAAAAACATGCATGGTTCCTTCAGTGCTTAATAAAGAAATGCTACTATATTACAATAACTGTCTCTATCCTGTGAGGACAATGGCAGGAATACAACGTCTATTGGGATTTCATTCTTAATATAGCAGAAATCCTAGAGTGATAATCAACAAACATTTATACGTGAGAAGAATACAGAAATGCTGTCTGGATGTGCACTGATGGGATCAGGAAAGCCAAGGAACTGACAGAAGTAAAGTTGGTGGGGGATTGTCGTGGTTTAACCCGGCTGGCAGCTAAACACCACGCAGCCGTTCGCTCACCCTCCCCCCTCCCTCTCTGGGACGGGGGAGAGAAATGGAAAGTGAAGCCCGTGAGTTGAGATAAAGACAGTTTAATAAGACAGGAAAATAATAATAATAATAATAATAATGATGATACAATGGTGATAATACGAAAGTAATAATAGTATGTACAAACAAGTGATGCACAATGCAATTGCTCACCACCCGCTGACCGATGCCCAGCCTAACCCCGAGCAGTCCGGCCCCCTCCCCCCGGCTAGCCACCCCTATATATTGTTTAGCATGACGTCAGATGGTATGGAATACCCCTTTGGCTAGTTTGGGTCACCTGTCCTGGGTCTGTCCCCTCCCAGCTCTTACTGCACCCCCCAGCCTGCCCGTTGGCAGGACAGAGCAAAGGCTGAGATGTCCTTGGCTTAGTATAAGCACTGCTCTGCAACAATTAAAGCATCGGGGTGTTATCAGCACTCTTCTCATTCTAAGCCAAAACACAGCATTCCACCAGCTACTAGGAAGAAAATTAATTCTGTGCTAACTGAAACCAGGACAGGGATGCAAAGAATAACAAGAAGGGGTTCTACAGGTACATTGTTCAGAAAAGAAAGACTAAGGAGAGCGTACCGTGTCTGACAAATGAAGACAGAGAACTGGTAACAACAGATGTGGAGAAGGCAGAGGTACTTAAAAACTTCTTTGCTTCGGTCTTCACTAATCTTCAGGCTTCCCACATCTCTCGAGTCCTTGAACCTCTAGGCAGGGGCTGGGGGAGCATAGTCCCTCCCACTGTAAGTGAAGAGCAAGTTTGGGACCTCCTGACGCAACTTAACAACTACAACTTTTTTTTTCTCCTTTCTTGTGTTTTCAGAACTTCTGATCTTTGTTTTACTGTTCTCACACTGCTCATCCTGTTTTTCTCAAGCTTCTACCTTATTTTGGAACAGTGAGGCCTTCTACTGTCCACTTAACTACTTAGCATTTCTCCTTGTTATGACTACACAGCTACCTTTGAATACAGAAAATTAGTTCTCTACAGCAAAAACACAACTTAGTTTCTCACACACGCATTCCAGGAACCTCCTAGACTGCTTCCTCTGGGCTGTATTGTATTTCCCTGAACCCATAGATGGAGGCTGGGGGAGCAAAGTCCCACCCACTGTAAGTGAAGAGCAGGTTCAAGACCACCTAAACTAAACAGGTGTAAGTCTATGGGCTCTGATGACATGCATCCCAGGGTCCTGAGGTAATTGACTGATGTAGTTGCCAAGCCTCTCTCCATCATATATGAAAAATCATGGCAGTCAGGAGAAGTCCCTGGTGATTGGAAAAAGGGAAACATTGCTCCCATTTTTCAAAAGGGTAGAAAGGAGGACCTGGGGAACTACAGACCGGTGAGCCTCACCTCTGTGCCTGGGAACATCATAAAAAAAGATCCTCCTGGAGGCAATGTGAATGCACATGAAGGACAAAGATATGATCCAGGACACCAACATGGCGTTACCAAGGGCAAATCATGCCTGATCAGTCTGGTGGCCTTCTATGATGGAATGACTGCATCAGTTGACAAGGGAAGACTGACCAATGTCATCTACTTAGACTTCTGTAAGGCTTTTGACACAGTCCAACACGACATCCTAATCTCTAAATTGGAAAGATATGGCTTTGGAATGGCCACACCCAGGGAGTGGTGGTCAAGGGCTCTATGTCCAAAAGAAGGACTGTGATGAGCAGTGTCCCTCAGGGGTCTGTCTTGGGACCAGTGCTTTTCAATATCATCAGTGACATAGACAATAGGACTGAGTGCACCCTCAGCAAGTTTGTAAGTGACACTAAGCTGAGTGGTACAGTTAATACCAAAGAAGGAAGAGTTGCCACTCAAAGGGACCTGGACAGAGTAGAGAAGTGGGCCCATGTGAACCGAATGAGGTTCAACAAGTCCAAGTGCAGGGTGCTACACCTGGGTTGGGGCAATCCCAGACAAGGGTACAGACTGGGTGAAGAACTCATTGAAAGCAGCCCTGCAGAGAAGGACTTGGGGGTTCTGGTGGACAAAAAGGTCAACATGAGCCAGCAGTGTGCGCTTGCAGCCCAGAAGGCGAAGTGCATCCTGGGCACCATCACAAGAAAAGTGGCTAGCAAGGAGAGAGAGGTGATTGTCCCCCTCTACTCTGCCCTTGTGAAGCACCATGTGGAGTACTGCATCCAGGTTTGTGGCCCCCAGAACAAGAAAGATGTGGACCTCTTAGAGTGAGTCCAGAGGAGAGGCACAAAGATTACAGAATCACAGAATGACAGAATTGTCTAGGTTGGAAGAGACCTCAAGATCATCGAGTCCAACCTCTGACCTAACACTAACAAGTCCTTCACTAAACCATATCACTAAGTTCAACATCTAAACTTCTTTTAAAGACCACCAGGGATGGTGACTCCACCACTTCCCTGGGCAGCCCATTCCAATGCCTAACAACCCTCTCAGTAAAGAAGTTCTTCCTAATATCCAACCTAAAACTCCCCTGGTGCAACTTTAGCCCATTCCCCCTCATCCTCTCACCAGGCATGTGGGAGAATAGGCCTGGCTCTATCCTCATGACACTCACCCTTTACATATTTATAAACATTAATAAGGTCACCCCTCAGTCTCCTCCAAGCTAAAGAGACCCAGCTCCCTCAGCCTTTCCTTGTAAGGGAGATGCTCCACTCCCTTAATCATCCTTGTTGCTCTGAGCTGGACTCTCTCAAGGAGTTCCCTGTCCTTCTTGAACTGAGGGGCCCAGAACTGGACGCAATATTCCAGATGCGGTCTCACTAGGGCAGAGTAGAGGGGGAGGAGAACCTCTCCTGACCTAGTAATACACACCTCTTCTGATACACCCCGGGATGCCATTGGCCTTCTTGGCCACAAGGGCACAGTGCTGGCTCATGGTCATCCGGCTGTCCACCAGGACCCCCAGGTCCCTCTCCCCTTCACTGCTTTCCAGCAGGGCAGTCCCCAACTTATACCGGTGCCTGGAGTTGTTCTTGCCCAGATGCAGGACTCTACACTTGCCCTTATTATTTTTCATTAAGTTTCTCCCCGCCCAATTCTCCAACCTGTTGAGGTCCCGCTGGATGGCAGCACAGCCTTTCGGCATGTCAGCGACTCCTCCCACTTTATTGTCATCGGCAAACTTGCTGATGGCACACTCCATTGCCTCATCCAAGTCACTGATGAATATATTAAACAACACTGATCCCAGTACTGACCCTTGAGGGACTCCACTAGATACAGGCCTCCAACTCGACTGTCCCATTAACCACAACTCTCTGGCTTCTTTCCTTCAGCTAGTTCACAGTCCACCTCACTACCCGATCTTCCAGACCACACTTCCTCAGTTTAGCTGCGAGGATGTTGTGGGAGACGGTGTCAAAGGCTTTACTGAAATCAAGATAGACCACATCCACCGCCTTTCCATCATCTATCCACCCAGTTATATCCTCATAAAAGGCTATCAGGTTGGTCAAGTATGACTTCCCCTTGGTGAAGCCATGTTGACTGCCCCTAATGACCCTTTTATCTTTGATATGACTGGAGACAACGCCAAGGATAAATTGTTTCATCACCTTAGCAGGGATGGAGGAGAGGCTGACCGGTCTATAGTTACCTGGGTCCTCTTTCTTGCCCTTTCTGAAGACCAGAGTGACCGGAGGCCTCCAGTCCTCAGGCACCTCTCCCGATGCCCATGACTTACCAAAGAAGATAGAGAGTAGCCTAGCAATGACTTCACAGAATCACAGAATCACAGAATTGTCTAGGTTGGAAGAGACCTCAAGATCATCGAGTCCAACCTCTGACCTAACACTAACAGTCCTCCACTAAACCATATCGCTAAGTTCAACATCTAAACGTCTTTTAAAGACCTCCAGGGATGGTGACTCCACCACTTCCCTGGGCAGCCCATTCCAATGCCTAACAACCCTCTCAGTAAAGAAGTTCTTCCTAATATCCAACCTAAAACTCCCCTGGCGCAACTTTAGCCCGTTCTCCCTTGTCTTGTCACCAGGCACATGGGAGAATAGACCAACCCCCACCTCGCTACAGCCTCCTTTAATGTACTTATAAAGAGCGATAAGGTTGCCCCTGAGCCTTCTCTTCTCCAGGCTGAACAATCCCAGCTCCCTCAGCCACTTTTGTAAGACTTGTTCTTCAGACCTCTCACCAGCCTTGTTGCCCTTCTCTGGACTCTTTCGAGCACCTCGATGTCCTTCTTGTAGCGAGGGGCCCAAAAGTGAACACAGTACTCGAGGTGAGGCCTCGCCAGAGCCGAGTACAGAGGGAGAATCACTTCCCTAGACCAGCTGGCCACACTGCTTCTTATGCAAGCCAGGATGCTGTTGGCCTTCTTGGCCACCTGAGCACACTGCTGGCTCGTATTCAGCCGACTATCAACCAATACTCCCAGGTCCTTCTCTGCCAGGCAGCTCAAGGTAGACCACATCCACAGCCTTTCCCTCATCCACCAAGCGTGTCACTTTGTCACAGAAGGAGATCAGGTTCGTCAAGCAGGACCTGCCTTTCATAAACCCATGCTGACTGGGCCTGATCACCTAGTTGCCCTGTAAGTGCCATGTGATGACACTCAAGATAATCTGCTCCATGAGCTTCCCTGGCACTGAGGTTAAACTGACAGGCCTATAGTTCCCCGGGTCTGCCCTCCGGCCCTTCTTGTAGATGGGCTTCATGTTTGCTAGCTGCCAGTCAACTGGGTGTCCTGGTTTCAGTTAGCACAGAATTAATTTTCTTCCTAGTAGCTGGTGGAATGCTGTGTTTTGGCTTAGAATGAGAAGAGTGCTGATAACACCCCGATGCTTTAATTGTTGCAGAGCAGTGCTTATACTAAGCCAAGGACATCTCAGCCTTTGCTCTGTCCTGCCAACGGGCAGGCTGGGGGGTGCAGTAAGAGCTGGGAGGGGACAGACCCAGGACAGGTGACCCAAACTAGCCAAAGGGGTATTCCATACCATCTGACGTCATGCTAAACAATATATAGGGGTGGCTAGCCGGGGGGAGGGGGCCGGACTGCTCGGGGTTAGGCTGGGCATCGGTCAGCGGGTGGTGAGCAATTGCATTGTGCATCACTTGTTTGTACATACTATTATTACTTTCGTATTATCACCATTGTATCATCATTATTATTATTATTATTATTATTTTCCTGTCTTATTAAACTGTCTTTATCTCAACTCACGGGCTTCACTTTCCATTTCTCTCCCCCGTCCCAGAGAGGGAGGGGGGAGGGTGAGCGAACGGCTGCGTGGTGTTTAGCTGCCAGCCGGGTTAAACCACGACAGTCTTTTTGGCGCCCAACGTGGGGCTCGAAAGGTTGAGATAACGGCAGATCTGACCAGAGTGTGTTAAACTAAAATTGGTATAAGTATTAGACCTGCTTAATAGTCACTTGTCATAATGCTGATTGCTTTAATCTCAACTGTGCTGCGCCTGTTTTCCAAATTGAGTATTATAGCACGTTATTTTCCGTATTTGCTCTCTGTCATGTTGTTTATCCTCTCCGGGCCCTGGTTTCAGACCATTATGGTACTGTGTGTTGTATCAGTGGCTTATGAGATGATGAAATATCTGGCCATGACTCTAACCTGGTATTTGTACTCAGTAACATCTTCGATTCTATACTTTGGAAACTGTATTTTGGAAACTATTAGCAATTGTATCTGTTGCCTTTTTTCATTAGGGAGTCAATCTGTGGAGGGGAAAGGGGAAGATAATTTTTCTTACTTGATCACTCTCCCTTTCTCCTTCACCACCCCTGTACCCTCCTTGATCACTCTCCCTTCCTCCTTCACCACCCTCTTATCCTCCGAGTTTATTACAATAGCTCTCCAAGATATTGAATATCCTTGGGATACTCAGACCAGCATAGTCCTGTTGTTCTGCCTCCTGAATGCACTTCAGGTTCTGCTTAAAGTTAAACAACTACTTAGGAAGCTCATCCGGAGATCTGCCCGGAGGCAGTATAGTTGTGGGTGGCAGGGAGTATGGGAGGATATGGGCAGGCATCTAGACCAGTTGGCACCCCCAGTGTTTTGGAAATTCACCCCTGAACAAGTGCAAAATCCTCAAAAACTGGCAGAATGCTTGAATAAAAGGTGTCGCGATTCGGGAAGTTCCAAAGTAACACAAATCATTGTAACATGCTGGGGCCTGGCTTACGCCTATCGAGCTGCCATGGATACTGCTATCAACTTAGTGACAGACCCTGCGGCCACTCCAAGTCCCGTGACAGATCCAACGGCCACTGTGACCCCTACGGTGGACTCTGCAGCCGCTCCAGTCCCAGCTTCTGCAGATGCTCCAGTCCCAGCTTCTGCAGATGCTCCAGTCCCAGCTCCTGCAGCCACTCCAGTCCCAGCTCCTGCAGCCGCTCCAGTCCCAGCTCCTGCAGCCGCTCCAGTCCCAGTTCCTGAAGCCGCCCCAGTCCCAGCTCCTGAAGCCGCCCCAGTCCCAGCTCCTGCAGCTGCTCCAGTCCCAGTTCCTGCAGTCGCTCCAGTTCCAGCTCCGGCCGCTACTCCAGTCCCAGTTCCTGCAACTGCTCCAGTCCCAGCTCCTGAAGTCGCTCCAGCTCCAGCTCCTGAAGCCGCTCCAGCTCCAGCTCCTACTGCTGCTCCAGTCCCAGCTCCTGCAACTGCTCCAGCTCCAACTCCAGCTCCTGTAGCCGCTACAGCTCCGGTTCCTGCAACTGCTCCAGCTCCTGTAGCCGCTCCAGCTCCTGTGGCCGTGTCAGAGAAACGAGCTGTAGCAGTGCAAGTTGACCCTGCAGAGGGCATTCCAACCCCTGTGGCAGACCCTGTAACAAAGTCAGAGAAACGAGCAGTAGCAGTGCAAGCTGCCCCTGTAGAGAAGGTGAAAATATGGTATAGAAATTCAAGTCGTTTAGAACGCAGAGAGTCTTCTGCCAATCCAGGTAAGGCTTCTGCCAAAACTAAGTATAGAGATGACGAAGATGATGACGACGCTGGGCCGTCAAGGATTCAGGAGGAGGAAGATGAGGATGCCGAAAGAGCAACAGTAACTACCCGAAGCCTAAACGAGCGCGAGCTACGAGATGTGCGAAAAGATTTTGGTCGCTGTATAGGTGAGCAGCTTGTCACCTGGCTGCTCCGGTGCTGGGACTCTGGAGCCAATTGTGTGGAATTAGACGGCAGGGAAGCCAAGCGGCTGGGATCCCTTGCTCGAGACGCCGGCATTGACAAAGCAATTGCAGATGGAGCACGACCCACCAGCCTCTGGAGGCGTCTCCTCTCAGCTGTGAGGGAAAGGTATCCCTTCAAGGAAGATATTTTATGTCTACCAGGCAAGTGGACCACTATGGAGAAGGGAATCCAGTACCTGAGGGAATTAGCCGTACGGGAAGTGATTTATGAGGATCCAGACCTCAAACAAACATCCACAGATCCAGATGAAGTCAAGTGTACACGACCCATGTGGCGGAAGTTTGTACGGAGTGCACCATCATCATATGCCAGCTCATTGGCAATAATGGCCTGGAAAGAGGATGAGGAACCCACAGTGGGTGAAGCGGCTAAACAACTCCGGCAGTACGAAGAAAGTCTCTCCTCTTCCTTACAGGCCTGCGTCTCAGCTGTGGAGAAACTTTCTGAAAAGGTTCACCAACTTGAAGAGAATCTATTGTCCTCCCCACCTGAACCAACCAGTGCCCACCGACCAAAGGAGAACACTTGGGAGAAACTTTCTGAAAAGGTTCACCAACTTGAAGAGAGATTATTCTCCTTCGCACCTGTACAAAGCAGTGTCTCAGCTGTCAGGGGTAGGCGTTCACCCACACAAGGAAGACGATATGGTGGGTACTCACCCCGTGCCACCCTGTGGTTTTACTTACGAGACCATGGAGAGGACATGAGAAAGTGGGATGGAAAATCTACCGCGACCCTAGAGGCACGGGTACGTGAGTTGCAAAAGAAAACAATCAGGAAAAAGGGATTCTCCGAAAAGTTTGCTGCTCCAACTTCCAGCAGACAGTCCTTCAAACACAGAAACGAGGAAGATTCTGACCAGGATTAGGGGGGCCCTGCCTCCAGCCAGGGGGAGGAAAGGGACAATCGAGTTTATTGGACTGTGTGGATTCGATGGCCTGGCACATCACGCGCACAGAAGTATAAGGCTTTAGTAGACACCGGTGCACAATGTACTATAATGCCATCGAGCTATAAAGGACCAGAGCCCATCTATATTTGTGGAGTGACAGGGGGATCTCAGCAGTTGACTGTATTGGAGGCTGAAGTGAGTCTGACTGGGAATGAGTGGGAAAAGCACCGCATTGTGACTGGTCCGGATGCTCCATGTATCCTTGGCATAGACTATCTTAGAAGAGGATACTGCAAGGACCCAAAAGGGTTCCGGTGGGCTTTTGGTATTGCTGCCTTAGAGACAGAGGGCATTAAACAATTATCTACCTTGCCTGGTCTCTCAGAGGACCCCTCTGTTGTGGGGTTGCTGAGGGTCGAAGAACAGCAAGTGCCAATTGCTACCACAACTGTGCACCGGCGGCAATATCGCACCAACCGAGACTCCCTGATTCCCATCCATAAGCTAATTCGTCAATTGGAGAGCCAAGGAGTGATCAGCAAGACTCATTCACCTTTCAATAGTCCCATATGGCCAGTGCGAAAGTCTAATGGCGAGTGGAGACTAACAGTGGACTATCGCGGCCTGAACGAAGTCACGCCACCACTGAGTGCTGCAGTGCCGGACATGCTGGAACTTCAGTATGAACTTGAATCGAAGGCAGCCAAGTGGTACGCCACAATTGATATCGCTAATGCATTTTTCTCCATCCCTCTAGCAGCAGAGTGCAGGCCACAATTTGCCTTCACTTGGAGGGGAGTCCAATATACTTGGAATAGGCTGCCCCAGGGGTGGAAACACAGCCCTACCATTTGCCATGGGCTGATCCAGTCTGCACTAGAGCAGGGGGAAGCTCCTGAACACCTGCAGTACATCGATGACATTATTGTGTGGGGTGACACAGCAGAGGAAGTTTTCGAGAAAGGGAAGAAAATAGTCCAAATCCTTCTGAAAGCCGGTTTTGCCATAAAACAAAATAAAGTCAAAGGACCTGCACGGGAGATCCAGTTTTTAGGAATAAAATGGCAAGATGGACGTCGTCAAATCCCAATGGATGTGATCAACAAAATAACAGCTATGTCTCCACCAACTAACAAAAAAGAAACACAGACTTTCCTAGGTGTTGTGGGGTTTTGGAGAATGCACATCCCAAATTACAGTCTGATTGTAAACCCACTCTACCAAGTAACTCGTAAGAAGAATGAGTTTGAATGGGGCCCTGAACAACGACAAGCCTTTGAACAAATCAAGCAGGAAATAGTCCATGCAGTAGCCCTTGGGCCAGTTCGAACAGGACCAGATGTAAAGAATGTGCTCTACACTGCAGCCGGGGAGAACGGCCCCACCTGGAGCCTCTGGCAGAAAGAACCTGGGGAAACTCGAGGTCGGCCTCTGGGGTTTTGGAGTCGGGGATACAGAGGATCTGAGGCCCGCTATACTCCAACTGAAAAGGAGATATTGGCAGCATATGAAGGAGTTCGATCTGCTTCGGAGGTGGTCGGTACTGAAGCGCAGCTCCTCCTAGCACCCCGATTACCGGTACTAGGCTGGATGTTCAAGGGAAGGGTCCCCTCTACGCATCATGCAACTGATGCTACATGGAGCAAGTGGGTTGCACTGATTACTCAGCGGGCTCGAATAGGAAACCCCAGTCGCCCAGGAATATTGGAAGTGATCATGGACTGGCCAGAAGGCAAATACTTTGGGATATCATCAGAGGAGGAGGTGGGTCGTGCTGAAGAAGCCCCACTGTACAACCAGTTGCCAGAGAATGAAAAGAAATATGCCCTGTTCACTGATGGGTCCTGTCGTATTGTGGGGAAGCATCGGAGATGGAAGGCTGCTGTATGGAGTCCTACGCGACGAGTTGCAGAAGCTGCTGAGGGAGAAGGTGAATCGAGTCAGTTTGCAGAAGTGAAAGCCATTCAGCTGGCTTTAGACATTGCTGAACGAGAAAAATGGCCAGTTCTCTATCTCTACACCGATTCATGGATGGTAGCAAATGCCCTGTGGGGATGGTTACAGCAATGGAAGCAAAACAACTGGCAGCGTAGGGGCAAACCTATCTGGGCTGCTGCATTGTGGCAAGATATTGCTGCTCGGGTAGAGAACCTGGCTGTGAAAGTACGCCACGTAGATGCTCATGTGCCCAAGAATCGGGCTACTGAAGAACATCAAAACAACCAGCAGGTGGATCAGGCTGCTAAGATTGAAGTAGCTCAGGTGGACCTGGATTGGCAGCATAAAGGTGAATTATTTATAGCCCGATGGGCCCATGACACCTCAGGCCATCAAGGTAGAGATGCAACATACAGATGGGCTCGTGATCGAGGGGTGGACTTGACCATGGACGCTATAGCACAGGTTATTCATGACTGTGAAACATGTGCTGCAATCAAGCAAGCCAAACGGTCAAAGCCTCTTTGGTATGGAGGACGATGGCTGAAATATAAATATGGAGAGGCCTGGCAGATTGATTACATCACACTCCCTCAAACTCGCAATGGCAAGCGCCACGTACTTACAATGGTGGAAGCAACCACCGGATGGCTGGAAACATATCCTGTGCCTCATGCTACCGCCCGGAACACCATCCTGGGCCTTGAAAAGCAAGTCCTATGGCGACATGGCACCCCAGAAAGAATAGAATCAGACAATGGGACTCACTTCCGAAACAACCTTATAGACACTTGGGCCAAAGAACATGGTATTGAATGGGTGTATCACATCCCCTATCATGCACCAGCCTCCGGGAAAGTTGAACGATACAATGGCCTGTTAAAGACTACCTTGAAAGCAATGGGCGCTGGGACGTTCAAAAACTGGGATACGCATTTGGCAAAGGCCACCTGGTTAGTCAATACTAGGGGATCTACCAACCGAGCTGGACCTGCCCAATCAAACCTGTTACGTACTGTAGATGGGGATAAAGTTCCTGTAGTGCATGTAAAAAATATGCTGGGTAAAACAGTCTGGGCTACTCCTGCCTCAGGAAAAGGCAAACCTATTCGTGGAATTGTTTTCGCTCAGGGACCTGGATATACTTGGTGGGTAATGCAAAAGAACGGAGAGGTCCGGTGTGTACCTCAAGGAGATTTAATACTGGGTGAGAATAGCCCATGAACTGAATTGCACCATGTTAAATAGTATATTATACTGTATATAATCACTACCATGATTACTATAGGTGACTAATTAGAATGTATGGAAAAGAGTGTAACCTGAGCATGACATAAATGGTATGGAATAAGGGGTGGATAGATGTCCTGGTTTCAGTTAGCACAGAATTAATTTTCTTCCTAGTAGCTGGTGGAATGCTGTGTTTTGGCTTAGAATGAGAAGAGTGCTGATAACACCCCGATGCTTTAATTGTTGCAGAGCAGTGCTTATACTAAGCCAAGGACATCTCAGCCTTTGCTCTGTCCTGCCAACGGGCAGGCTGGGGGGTGCAGTAAGAGCTGGGAGGGGACAGACCCAGGACAGGTGACCCAAACTAGCCAAAGGGGTATTCCATACCATCTGACGTCATGCTAAACAATATATAGGGGTGGCTAGCCGGGGGGAGGGGGCCGGACTGCTCGGGGTTAGGCTGGGCATCGGTCAGCGGGTGGTGAGCAATTGCATTGTGCATCACTTGTTTGTACATACTATTATTACTTTCGTATTATCACCATTGTATCATCATTATTATTATTATTATTATTATTTTCCTGTCTTATTAAACTGTCTTTATCTCAACTCACGGGCTTCACTTTCCATTTCTCTCCCCCGTCCCAGAGAGGGAGGGGGGAGGGTGAGCGAACGGCTGCGTGGTGTTTAGCTGCCAGCCGGGTTAAACCACGACACTGGGACCTCCCCCGATAGCCAGGACTGTTGATAAATGATGGAAAGCAGCTTGGACAGCTCCTCCGCCATTTCTCTCAGTATCCTCGGGTGGATCCCATCTGGCCCCATCGACTTGCACGCATCTAAGTGCCGTAGCAGGTTGCCAACCATTTTCTCATGGATAGTGAGGGCCACATTCGGCACCCCATGCCCTTCCACCAGCTCAGGGTACTGGGTATCCAGAGAGCAACTGGTTTTGCTGCTAAAGACTGAGGCAAAGAAGGCATTAAGTGTTTCAGGAAGAATGGCCGAAAACACGACAGACACTAGTATGGTCAGATCATGCTCCATTTATTACCCGAATTGCCTGACATTTATAGTGAACTTAACAAGGGCGGATAGTGTCTCACACAAGATTATTGGTCAAAAGCACTCAGACAAACAACTGCAAGAAAACAACCCCCTTGTGATTAGCAGTCACGTAGATTTTGTCCTTGAAGTCAGCTGCTGGCAACAATATTTTTCTAAATTCCTCAGTTGGGTGATGTGGGAACAATGTTATGGGAAGTTTTCATAGTTGTCCTGGTAGCTTGGTTTGCTCAGCTGCAGCAAGCCATGGGATCTTTGCTGTTTCAAAAATCCCCCAAGAATTCCCCCTTTTTCTTTTTGAGCAAACCAAGCCTGAATTAACAGTTTTGCAAGTAACCCTTTAACCACATTTATTACAATACAATACGCAATGATGATTAACACCACAACAAACAGAACCCTTAATCCCTCTTTGATTAATCCCAGTAACCATCTATGCATCGTTTCAAACAAATCAGTGAGCCATTGATAGAAAGGACTGATATCATTTTGAATCTTTCTCATGTGCTCTTTCAGGAAAGTAATGGATTTGTGAATTGACTCGCTATGATCAGAAAGGTTCAAACAGCACATTCCCTCAAAGTCCTCACACCCATGCCCTTGAGTCAAAAGCAAGAAGTCAATAGCAGCTCGATCCTGTAAGAGCCCATGTTGCAGACTATTTTGATCTGGTAACATCTCCTCAAGTATCTCTGTCGTGGCATTGGCTTGCTTCTCGGCCCAGCATGCCAATTTTTCTAAGTTGTTAAGTGTGGCCACAGATGCCGCTCCTGGCACGAAAATTGCCAGTGCCGCTCTAGCTGCAACACCAAGCAATTCAACATTATCATTGCAATCCGGTGTGAGCAATGCCCATTTATGTCTGATGATCTCACGCAACTGTGACAAGCTAGGAGCAAATATAGTGAGTTTATCTAAGTAACATGGACCTCCAATAGCATTTGCAGGGATACCTTGCCAGGTCCTATCCCTGCAAATCATAAAAAAATCAGGAGGTAAGGCCATAGCTGAACGATTGTTCCAAATGCTATAGTTGTTACCCTTGTCTCCGTGCCATAAGCCCCTAAACCCTGCCTATCAGTGTCATCTTAATCACAGGTGTTATTTGTATTTCTGTACTCGTATGGCCCTTTCCAAGTTCCTGTAGCAGGATCTCGGTAATTCATCCTTATTTGTGGTAACACATTTGGTGCTGCTCTATTTATTGTTTGAAAATGAATACTCGCAGGAGGGTCTTCTTGGTCACCAGTAAAACGTAAGTGATTCAAGACACCCAATGCCTCGGACAATCGCTCATCGATGTTCTTGATCTCTTTTAATCTCACTAATTGTTCCTTTAAAACCTGGTGTGATCATTCAACCATCACTTGGCCCTTGGGAGAATATGGAACACTCGTTTTAGGCTGAATCTGTAGGAAAATCCATTCCAGAACGCGAAAATACTTACCTATCATTTCACCCTTGCCATCACCTGTGTCATTTATACTACTCCTATTACCCGTGCTGTTAGTGTCAGTGGCATCCTTCTGGTACCATTTCTGTCTTTGTCACCCCTTACTCTCCCCCTTTTCTTTTTGCCACTGACCAATCACTGCAAATGGAAAAGACACATGATCACTAATTAGGAAAGAGAGTGCAACATCTGCTATACATCTGCAAGCAGTGCCGGCTGCAACCTTAGAAGCTATTTGTGAAGGAGACTGCCGGTGGTCATTTGTTAGTGTAATCTGCTGCTCTGCACTCCTGCACCGTAATGAAGGTAGTAATATAGCTAAGTTGTTATTAGTAATCCCTACAATGTGGCAACCCCACTGAATATTATCCAGGAACATTTGTACATTTATCAAATTATGTAACACCATAGTTATATCACCTTTCTGGGGACAAATAGTAGAGTCTGATATTTTCCATCCCAAGTATAGCCATAGTTGCTTCCATTGAACCTTCTCTGGGGCTATCTTCAACCCTTTTGCTTCCAATGCATCCTGATTAAACTTTAAAACTGAATCCTGGAAGTATTCTGGCCAACCAAACCAAATGTTATCCATATAATGGTAAATAATTACGTCACACCACGCTGTCCGAATTGGTTGTAGTGCCCAGGCCACATATAATTGCCATAATGTAGGGGAATTCCTCATCCCCTGCAGAAGCACTAGCCATTCATAGCGCATTGCCAGGGCCTGTTTGTTAATGGAGGGTACCGTAAAAGCAATTCTTTGACAGTCCTGCACCACCACATCTGGTTGCCTGGACTGACTTTTGCATATGGTTCCCCAGAGGCCTGTTCTACAGATGCGAATGGAGGTGCTTTCTTTTCCCCTGGGAGACTAAGAAGAGTCCTCAGTGTGAGCTGTGCAGCTGTTTGGTGAATAATCGCAAGGAACTGCAACTGAATCTGGGTATTGAGATAAGGACCCATTCCCTTTAACATCTCTGCAGTAATCCCATACGGGGGTCCCCCGGTTGACGCAGTTGACCCGCTTCCCCCTGTGGTGACTGCAACCATTCCTTTTCAAACAATAACAATGGGGAAGGAGTTAACAATAAACACGCCAAGTTTCGACAGTCAAGTGGACACATCAGTTCTGCCTGGAAAATCCATTGAATTATCTGTCGAGCTGCCTGGGATTGTAATCCATAGTCCAAAACCATTTTTCGAGCTTGTTGTAGAAGCTTGCAGTCATGTGGCTGCCACAACCTGGTGCCTTGCACAGGGTTGATAATAATAGGGCAGGCCAAGGATGTCGCATGCCTATGCCCCTCTATGAAAGCATCACGTATGACGTCGGAGCACCTGTCCCTCCTTGGACAGATGGAACCTGCTGTAACAGCTTACGTTGACACAGCCAGGGGTGGCCCAGCAGTCTGGAGGGTGCCCTCAAGCATGCTCATTATTTCTCCTGAGGAAGTGGAATACAGTTGGTGGGAACGGAACCTGGCACTCAGATCATCAGAGGGGCCGGCTCCGTGCAAAGACACTTGTTGCAAGGTGCTCACAGTGCAATGGTTTCCCTCTAGTGAAGACCGGAAAGTCAAAGCCTCAAGGATTTTTGTGGGCTCAGCTGGAGGGTGCAGAGACACAGGATCAGAACACCCTAACCTGTGTTCAGAGCTTATGGTTGAAAATATGTCTTTTTCTGCAGAGACATTCCAGCTTGATGGGTCAGACACGAGCTTCAGTGTGTTCTGAGAAAGCAGAGATTTGTCCTCTCCATCCTCAGTGAAGGTGTCATTGGCAAGGACGATGCTTGTTGTAGAGAAGACACGTTTGGTAGGTCTTGTTTGACATAGTTGCCTGAAACCAGGTGCAAGAAGCATAGATTTCTGGTCTATCTTCTCAGGTAAAGAAGTCTGTGTTGCTCTGGACTTCAGAGAATTACAGCTCCAAAGAGATTTAAAGGGAGAAATGCTGGTCATACCTTGCAATGTATCCTGAAGGGCTTTAATTTGCTCCATCAGCCTCTGATTACAGTTTTTCAGGTGGTAGTTTTCTAGCTCAAGCTCTCTCAGCTTAGATGTTACCCACTCCTTGATCTTGGCAGCTTCCTCTTGAACAATTTTGAGTTCCTCAATCCTCAGCTGTTTCTGTTTTGCTAGCTGAGTCTCCAGTCTGTTAATCAGGTCTTGTTTTCTTTGCATTGTACCCATCAGCTCCTTCAGTGAAGGTCGATTTTCGCAAGCTGCTGCTGCACCTCTCATTGGCATCCTGAGTGGATTTATTGCTGCCTGGCAGCGGCACCGATGCTGGCAGCACAGCTTTATCAAGATTTTCCAACGCGGGGGGTGGGGAGGGCAGTCCCCACTCCCCATCAGCAGTCTGTTATTTCTGCCGCCGATTGATTTATTGGAGAGGTCATACCCCGAACCAGGGTGGGTGCAGGAACCGATGATAAAGATCATGTCAGCTGCATTCCTGAGGTCTCAGGTTTCATACTCGGTGGTCTGTCAGTCCCAGACAGTACTGAGAAAGCTTGCGCCGCTGCCATAGCCGGCTGCCGTTTGGGTTTTATACCACACAGCGCGTTAAGCACTGCAAGCCAGGTCGTACATAGATCTTTATCGAACTTTCCACTTGAGATGGTTGTATCCCGTAAATGATCTCCTATGAGCCGCCACTCATCTGGGCTAAAAATTAGGAGGATTTCCTTTAGAAAACCCTTCTTCTGGGCCCAGTGTACCAAGGATTTGATCTTTTTTTACATTGCAAGATATGCCTCTCTTAGAGAGAATGCAAGAGAGAAGCTGCACAGCTGCTTCCTCCATGGTTACATCAGACGGGCTGCAGAGTCGTGATCTCCACCCCTCCGCTATGTGCCAACTCGCCACACGGTGGCGGTCGTCTGCCGTTGTTCACTGACGCCTCCGATCTCCCGTAGCAACTCGATCCCGGATGTCCCTCGTCTCACCGCAATTACGGCACTTTCCCGCATCTCACCGCGATTACTTTGTTCTCGTGTCTCACCGCAATCCGTATCAATCAATTAATCTCCGCGTCTCACTGCGATCTTTATCAATCAATCAGTCTCCATGTCTCACCACAATCTCTATCAATCAATCACCGCGTCTTACCGCGATTCCTTTGTTCCCGCATCTCACCGCGATCATCTGTGTCCGGGTTGGTGCTTGGAGTTTCTCAGCCTCTCTCAGGTGTTTCGGCTTCTGTCAGGTCTCTCTGTGTCTCTCAGGGCTGTCTGTGTCTATGAAGCGTCTCTCAGGGGTCTCCTTGTCTCTGAAGTCTCTCTGTGTCTCTAAGCATCTCTCAGGGCTCTCCGGGTCTCTGAAATCTCTCAGCTGCTCTCAGCGTCTCTCATGTCTCTCAGCGTGTCCGGGTCTCAGCCTGTTCGGGCCTCAGCCTGTTCAGACGCCATATGTTGCAGGAAGAATGGCCAAAAACACGACAGACACCAGCATGGTCAGAGCATGCTCTATTTATTACTCGAATAGTCTATTTTAGTGAACTTAACAGAGGCGGATAGTGTCTCACACAAGATTATTAGTCAAAAGCACTCAGACAAACAACTACAAGAAAACAACCCCACCTGCAAGAAAACAACCCCCTTGTGATTAGCAGTCACGTAGATTTTGTCCTTGAAGCCAGCAGCTGGCAACAATATTTTTCTAAATTCCTCAGTTGGGTGATGTGGGAACAATGTCATGGGAAGTTTTCATAGTTGTCCTGGTAGCTTGGTTTGCTCAGCTGCAGCAAGCCATGGGATCTTTGCTGTTTCAAAAATCCCTCAACAATTAACCACCTCCACCTTTTCCTCATCTTTTGTAACCAAGTTCCCCCCTGCATCCAGTAAAGGATGGAGATTTTCCTTAGTCCTCCGTTTTACATGGATGTATTTGTAAAAACATTTTTTCTTGTCTTTAACGGCAGTAGCCAGATTGAGCTCCAGATGAGCTTTGGCCTGTCTAATTTTGTCCCTGCACTGCCTCGCAGGATCCTTATAGTCCTCCCGATTGGCCCACCCTCTTTTCCTAAGATTATAAACCCTCTTTTTTCTCCTAAGCTCAAGCCACAATTCTCTGCTCAGCCAGGCCGGTCTTCTTCCCCGCCGGCTCATCTTTGGGCACGTGGGGGCAGACCGCTCCTGTGCCATTAAGATTTCCTTCTTGAAGAGCGCCCAGTCTTCCTGGACTCTTCTGTCCTTCAGAACCGCCTCCCAAGGGACTCTGCCAACCAGTGTCCCGAACAGTTCAAAGTCAGCCCTCCGGAAGTCCAATACAGCGGTTTTACTGGTCCCCTTCCTGGCTTCGCCAAGAATGGAGAACTCTACCATTTCATGGTCACTCTGCCCAAGACAGCTTCCAACCACCACATCTCCCACCAGTCCTTCTCTGTTTGTGAAGAGAAGGTCTAGCGGGGCACCTCCCCTGGTAGGCTCACTAACCAGCTGCGTCAGGAAGCTATCTTCCACGCCCTCCAGAAACCTCCTAGACTGCTTTCTCTGGGCTGTGTTGTGCTTCCAGGATATATCTGGGAAGTTGAAGTCCCCCACAAGAACAAGTGCTGAAGATTTCGCAACTTCTGTCAGCTGCCTGTAGAACTCCTCATCCATCTCCTCATCCTGGTTCGGTGGTCTGTAACAGACCCCCACCAGGATGCTTGCCTTGTTGGCCTTCCCACTGATCCTAACCCACAGGGACTCAACCTTATCATTCCCAGCCTCAAGTTCCATGACATCAAAACTCTCTCTGATATAGAGAGCCACACCACCACCCCTTCCATGCTGCCTGTCCCTTCTGAAGAGCCTATAGCCAGACACTGCAGCACTCCAGTCATGAGAGTGGTCCCACCACGTTTCCGTGATGGCAACCAAGTCATAGCCTGCCTGCCGCACGATGGCTTCCAGCTCCTCCTGTTTGTTACCCATGCTGCGTGCATTAGTGTAGATGCACTTCAGCTGGGCCATTGCCTTCTCCCCCAGCCTTGCCATTGCTCCCCCTGGCACACAGCTCTAACAAGCCTTGTTTCAGCCCCATCCCCCTTCATACCTAGTTTAAAGCCCTCTCAATGAGCCCCGCCAGCTCCTGGGCTAGGATCTGTGTTCCCCTTAGAGATAGGGACCCGTCTGCATCCATCAGGCTGGGTGCTGAGTAAAGCGCCCCATTTTCAAAAAAAAACACAATATTTCTGTGTTGGCACCAGCCTCTGAGCCACGTGTTTATCAGGTGAGTTTTCCATGTCCTCTCTGTACCCCTCCCTGCCACCGTAGGGATAGACGAAAATACCACCTGTACTCCTGCTCCATCCACTAACCGTCCCAGTCCCCTAAAGTCCCGTTTGATGGTCTTCAGGCTTCTTTCTTCAATGTCATCACTGCCAGCCTGGACTATCAAAAGAGGATAATAGTCAGAGGGGCAAACCATGTTGGGAAGCTTTCTGGCAATGTCCCTGACCTTGGCCCCAGGGAGGCAGCAGACTTCCCTATGGGTAGGGTCAGGCCGACAAATAGGGCCCTCTGTTCCCCTGAGAAGGGAGTCGCCCACAACAATCACCCTTCTTTCTTTCTTGGTGGAGGCAGTCCTGAGGCGTGGAGTCGACTTCCTCACCCTATGCATCCTCCTGGGTAGACTTTCTACCTCTTCCTCAGCTACTGGTCTCTCAAGCTCTAGGGCCTCAAACCTGTTGTGTAAGGGCACCTGGGAAGGTGGGGCTGGTAGTGGGGGGGCATTGCCTGTGATGTTGAGCAGAGACCTGTCTCCATTCCTCCTCAACTCCTAGGTCCCCTCCCTCTGCCTGACAGCGACAGGGGAGGGGGTCCACCCCCATTTGGGGTGTCAAATGATTAAGGGGCTGGAGTACCTCTCCTGCGAAGAAAGGGTGAGAGAGTCTGTTCAGCGTACAGAAAAGGCGGCTCTGGGGAGACCTCATCATGGTCTTTCAGTACTTAAAGGATTCTTATAAAAAAGATGGAGAAGGACTCTATACTTGTGTAGATAGTGATAGGACAAAGGGGAATGGCTTTAAATGAAAAGAGATTTACATTAGACATTAGGAAGAAATTCTTCACTGTGAGGGTAGTGAGTCACTGGAACAGATTGTCAAGAGATGTTGTGCATGTCCCATCTCTGGAGGTCTTCAAAGCCAAGATGGATGGGGCCTTGGCCAACCTGATCTACTGGGAGGTGTCCCTGCTTATGGCAGGTTGGTTGGAACTACATGGTCTTTAAGGTCCCTTCCAACGTAAGCCATTCTATGATTCTATGAAAAAATAACAAACGATGTTGAGACAGATACCTGATTTTTCTTACCATTTCCTTACTACCTCTGATTCTCTTAGAAACTCTTCTCTCTACTTTTTCTTGCACCTGGACTTCGTCCAGGTCATTGATGAATAAGTTGAACAGAACTGGACCCAGTACTGCCCCCTGTGGTGGTTTTACCGTGCTAGGCAGCTAAACACCACAACCGCTCTCTCACTCCCCCTCCCTAGATGAGGAGGGGAAGAAGTAAAGAAAAGAACAACTCACAGGTTGAGATAAGGATAATTTAATTAAAGGAAAAAAAATATTAAGGGAAGATTATTATTAACTAAACAATTTAACTAAAGGCAAAAAAAAAAAAGGGAAAGGGGAAAAGGGAAAACAAACAAACAAACAAACAAATAAAGGCTATGTGGAAGTGCAGAGGAAAGAAATTGCTCTCTACTTCCCACAAATGAGCGATGATTGACCACGTCCTTGAAGCAGGGCCTCAACGCACGTAGCCAGTGTTCGGGAGGAGGACTGACGTTTTCACAAGAGCCCACTCCTCCCCTCTTCTTCCTTTTTCCAGCTTTTATTGCTGAGTGTGACATCATATGGTATGGAATATCCCTTTGGTTGGTTTAGGTCAGCTGCCCTGGTGATGTTTCTCTTCTCACTTTTTTGCCCACCCCCTAGGAGGGTTAGAGAGAGTCCTGATGCTGTGCCAGCATTGCTCAGCAGCAGACACAACACTGGTGTGATACCACTGCTGTTCTAGCCACAAGTGTGGCAAGCACAGCACTGTATGGGCTGCTGCAGGGAAAGTTAACATCCCAGCCAGACTCAGTACAACCCCTGGGGGACACTGCTGGCTACAGGCCTACAACTAGATTCCTCACCACTAAGCACAACCTTCTGAGCTCTGCCATCCAGCCAATTGTAAATCCACCTCACCGTCCAGTCATCCACACTTCCTGAGCTGGTCTATGAGGATGTTACGGGAGACAGTGTCAAATGCCTTACTGAAGTCAAGGTAGACCGCATCCACAGGACAGAGTGAGAAGTTGAAAAGTCCTTGGCTTGATGTAAGCACTGCTCTGCAACAATTAAAACATCGGCGTGTTATCAGCACTCTTTTCATCCTAAGCCAAAACATAGCATTCTACCAGCTACTAGGAAAAAAATTAACTCTGTCCTAAATGAAACCAGGACAGTTGTAAATATTGCAGGCAGCATATTAGATTTTCAGTTTATCGGTAACACTTTTTTTTCAAAACAACTGGATTAGTTCTTATATACTTAATGAAAATATGGTTATTAGAATGGGAGACTGTTTCCCAATAATTGTCTCTTGTTTTCTTAGCCTCTTTCAGGAAATGTGAAAATACCTGATGTACCCAGTACTCAGACAGCAATAATGAAACCAGCGGAAGAACCACCTGCTTATGCACAAATTGCAAAGGTTTGTGTATAACTTTCAGGCACTATAATGCTTTTAATTGTAATTACACACTTCTTGAATAGTCTTTTATAAATAAGTGTTGCTTTATGAAAATTAATATTGCCTTTTAGAAGTCACTTATTTCATGAATTTATGCAATAGTAGGTCGGTCTTCATCCATAAATGGAGATGCTTAATTATAGAAAATAGACTTGGAATATTTATCTTGTGTTTGTATTTTTTATCAATATCTAACAATGCTTGTTTTGTTCAGGAGCATGCTTTGGCCCAGGCAGAACTGTTAAAGCGTCAAGAAGAACTGGAAAGAAAAGCAGCTGAACTAGATCGCAGAGAAAGGGCAATGCAGGGTCTCAATCAGCAGAGGGGTATGCATGAAAAAATTACTTTTTAAAACTGCAGAAATTTCACATTTTCTCAGAAACTATTTTAGTTTTACAGTGACATTGTAAAGCAAATCAAAGAGGGTTTTTTATAATCTCTTCACGAAGAGAAAAATGTATCTCCTTTAGAACAGTGCATAAAGTGAATAAAAACTGTCCTGTACAAATTTTCACAGCAAAAATATTTAAATGTGTCATTATTACATATTGTACTCTACTATCAACTAATTTTATTCTGGGTTAATATCCAAGTAATACTATTGAATTGAAATGGAGCATTTTGGGAAGAATTAAATGTAACTTCATAAATAACATCTCTGATTTATCTGCTGTCAGTATTGCTGCAGAAGAACTTTCCTGTTCTGAAATATTGGAACATACAGAGGTACAATTCCAGATTGCATAACTGTTTAGTGATTCAAAATCCTCATGGAATTTTCTACCAGTCATATGGTAGGGGATTTGGGAGTGAGGAATTGGTATTCTTCTAAGGAAAAGAATCATGGTCCCTTCATTAAACCATTTTTATTTTTCTCTGTATTATTTTTTCCAGTCTCTTTATTAAATCTCTGTACCTATTCTCCAAGATTATGCTTTTCTGGTGATTTTTTTCATTTCCTTCTCCATATATCGCCCTTCACCTAATTTCACTAATTTATATTGATGGTCTGGATTGATTACTTGTCTCTTCCAGGCTTTACTGACAGTTTAATTACTTTCATCTGTATCTTAGGGACTATAACTCTGATACCCAATACATGTTTCAGAATATTTTTAAATGGTATTTGCTCTGTTATTAAGTTTCAGTTGTTCACATCAAAGGACTTGAAGAGTGCATGAAGAATCTAAAGGATTCTTTAGGAAGGCTGAACAGAGAAGAGAGAGCTCTTAAAGCTTTAAAGAGGGTGTTAGGTTTTTACCAAATGACTGTGTAAAAGATGCTGCAAATCAGGAATTGTATGTTGTGACTGAGGAGAACAATATTTTTTTCCTTTTGATTTTTTTTTCTTTTGCACAGTCATTTAAACTCCTTTCAAAACACTGTAGAAGCATATTGATCACAGGGCAAGGTCTTTTGCAATAGTACTCTAGTTATTTGCATTCAAGTTATGATGCTGGCTGCACACCTAGGACACTGTCATTGTATGCAACTGACCACAGTGGAAAGATCTCAAAGCTTGTGGGTCTTCTCAGCTCAATGCCTTTGGTTCTCTCTGTTCAGGTCCCGTGCAGTAGTGCACTTGAGCTGATTAAAGTGTGCTGCTTCCTATTTCAGCTAGTTCATTTAGGCATGTCTGAAAAATACTAAGACTGTCTTTCAGTTTTAGTTGAAAATTTTGAAACCTGTTCCACCAAGGTAGAAAAGCACATCAAATACTACTCTCAAATAATAACCTGAATTACTATATCTGAATTTTTCTGTGACTATCTTGAAACTTGCAACCCTGAGAAAAATAACTGTATACCGTAGAACAAAGATCTGAATTGTTATCAGATATTTTTGATATAAGAAAATGAAAAGTACTTTTTAATATGAATGGGCATATCACTTGATTACCTTTTGTATGCTCCCTCTAAACCCCCAGCTCTGAAAGAACTGGTAAAAATGTCCAGTTGAAGAGGCATAAAACTCAACAAATACTCAGTGTTTTGGACCTGTTTGGTCAGAACTGTCAGCTTCATTTTGTCTGGGTAAAGAAATAATTAAATAATGCAAGTACGTAAGGTTTGCAAGTTTTCTTAACAGGTGAACTGCTAGTAAAGCTATGTTTGAAGATAGAAATTGCAAGCAAACACTTATCAGAATTTCAAATAATTTTGCCTTTATGTTAGTCTCTAGTCAGCTCCACTTTTGCAATATGGTGGCAAACATATCTATTGCATCCAGCATTTTAAATGCTATGATATAGGTTTGTTGTAGTTATCTCATCTGAATCTCTGAATCTGTACTTGGTATGGCTTGCATTCATCAGAATGTATACTCTAGCCTGTGAGTAGATCAGCATACAGGAAATCTTTGGTGTCTAATACTCTTCTGTCTTTTGTTGTGTTCTCACTGTCCCACAATTTATACCAAAATATATTGATGCTGTAGAGCATCTTCTCATATTGTAGTTGAGACCATTTTAATAATTACCTTTCTTTAGGCTTACAGGCTTTTAAGCAAAGCTTTGACTGTAAACTATATTGGGAACTAGTTCAAAGAGTTAGAGATATCCAGGCGTTACAAATATCAGGATTCTGAGGATGGAGAATGCCTTGAAATCCCCAGTTTTTGTGTTCCACAAAGTGAGCATATGAGTATGGTGGGAAATGTGTATTTAAAAGTCAAGGAACTCTGAGAAATTGATTTTCTGCTCAAATCTAACTGTTTTGTCAAAACTCTTTTCTTATTACTTTATAGGAACCATCAGATGCCTGCTTAGTCTTTTATATAGATAAAATATTGTACTTTCCTTGATCTGTCTGCATTTCATCATATTTTATTTCTGAAGTTTGTGTGAGTATTGCTGATAAAACTCTTGGGTTTTGGTAGCCCAAGTTATCCATATGCTTGTGAAACTTATGTACATAAAACAATTTGAACAAGCCCAGATGCATATATCTTTCTAGTATACAGATGTTAAAACTGTATTATAAAGCTGGTGGGGTTTTGTTTGTTGTTGTTGTTTTTTTATGATTTGCAGGTAGAAAAAATAACTGGCCACCTCTTCCTGAGAATTTTCCAGTGGGTCCATGTTTCTACCAGGACTTTTCTGTAGACATTCCTGTAGAATTCCAGAAGACAGTAAAGATTATGTACTATTTGTGGATGTGTAAGTACTTTTTTAAAGAAAAAGCAAAGTGCCTATTCAAACTCGAAACATGCCTGATAATTTGGCTTTTGCAACATCTGCAATGAAATATTTTAAAATACGGAAGTTAAATGTTAAAGTGTAATCTTTTTGTTAGCTTCAATTTTCAAAGTACTTTATTATTTCATATAAACTTCCATGAAAAAAAAAGGGAAGGATTACCCTAAAGTAGTTTGGTTATAGTATATTGCAGTTTTCTATTTTAAATATCCCTCTTGTTGTAAAATGAGCTTTGACAATTTATTACCTTAGAAATATTTTTTTTTAACATCAGCTTATATATTAAGAAATATAATTCACTATCAGTGTTAATAGACTTACAAATTTTAAAAGTGTAATATCCATGTGCCTTAATATGCATAGTTTTAGTTTAGTGTAGTTTATAATATAGACTGAATATAATTTTAATTTGTTAAAAAAATAGCATAAAGGAAATTAGCTGAACAATCAGTCCATGTTGGAACTATCCCTTGTACACCAAGCATGTTCTAAACAGTCTTTGGGAGGTTAGTTTTGCCTTCATTCAGGTGCTGTGCTTTGATTGGAGAAATGCTGGATGAATCAACTGTACAAATTCCATGAGGTTTGTTTCTTCTGTCTTGTCTTGTGTGATGAGTGCCTAAGAAGTACTTTCAGACAGAGAAAATTCCAAAGATTTAGGTGCTTTGATGACATTAATATATTTTTAGCATACTAAGGGGATGTGAATTTCAGAACTTTTCTGTATTTTTCTCTAGGTTCCAGATTTAGCACATGTGCATAATTTTACCTGTTAATCTGGTAATTTTATTCATTGAAACAAGAAAGCGGTGACATAGCATTTCAAAATAAATACAAATTTTGCTCTCATAATAAACTGACAGATTTTCTTCTAGGTAGACTGAGATTTTAACTAAGTCCTCTTGCTTTTTCTTTAGCTTTCATACTCTCTGATTTAGGATTACTCAGGAAGGAAGCAGGCATAATAAAGGAAAAGAAAGACAAAATGTATTTCAGGCTTAAAAAAAAAAAAAGGTTGAGTACAGAACTCTGTGCCTTAGGGCTGACTGTTGAATCAATCCTTGTGATTCTTCTTTCCTAGGAATGTATCTACATGATATGGCTCATACTTCATTAGAGTGGCTATGCTTCCTCAGTGGAGGCACTCATTAACACAGCAAACTAACCTGCTTCTGCTTGCTGTTGTACTTCTATTTTATTTCCTCTTCCAAATCTTCCTAGGTCTTGTAAGGCTTAGGGATCTGTGAACATAATCACATTTGGATAAATCTAGTATCAGCTGCTCAGGACTTCGTAAAGTAGGTCAGTTTTCCTGGCCCTTTTTAGCAGCCCTGAGAATTTCATTTTTTGTGTTGCCTTGGTTAGTAGCAATTTCAATATCTTTATTCTTGGCCTTTATTGTTTCTGAAGAAACTTTTAAAAATCTTTTTCACATCTATATGCACTTTATCTCATGAGAACAGAAGTCTGCTTTTATCTCTATTCCTGTAATTCATCCATCTTTTCTCTTTGTATCAGAGTTCAGAGTTGTCTGATTCCAGAAGCAATGGCTTCTGTCAGTTGCCAGTGGAGCTTTTCTGTATTATCTTTGATGATTCAGTGGCTTGCAGATAGAATGGCAGTTTTCCTAGCTCTGTGAAAGTGGGCACCCATTTTTAGGACTTCATATGCTGTTACTAGTGAAATGTCTCATGTCTCTTTACCTTTATCTGAGAGCAAACTTTTTTTTTGCTCAATAGCCTCTGTTTCCAAGTTGGTTTCCCCAAAGGCTGATAACACATGCAAAATAAGTAGTACTGATTTTCAAAGAATATTTCTTATTTGAAGTTACAAACTGAAGAGATGCTTAATCTGATGGAAAGATTTTGTATCATTTGGGTTTGTTACTTTGTGTAGTTTGTGAATGTTTAAAATGATTCCTGGGAAAAAGTGTTGTTTTTTTTTTTCTCATGTATTCTAACGAGGACTTTGGTTTTCCAAGAATACCATCAATAAAATATTACTGAAATGAAATTTATTACAAATACCTATTTTCAGTCCCAAATGGGACTGTAAAATAATCATCTCAATAATAAAGATGCCAAATAGACAGCAACAGTGCTACTTGTGGTCTTTATTTAGAATTGATTTATAAACATTAATTGATGATAAAGCATATTTAATTAAGACAGGGAATGTATATCTAAGTAGGATTCTTCTATACAAGGAAGTTTACACTAATTAAAATGATCCTGAATATTCATTAACCTAATATAATTTACCATTTTTTACACTTATTGTAGGATGAATGCCATTTTTATTTCTCTTCTCTTCTCTTCTCTTCTCTTCTCTTCTCTTCTCTTCTCTTCTCTTCTCTTCTCTTCTCTTCTCTTCTCTTCTCTTCTCTTCTCTTCTCTTCTCTTCTCTTCTCTTCTCTTCTCTTCTCTTCTCTTCTCTTCTCTTCTCTTCTCTTCTCTTCCCTTCCCTTCCCTTCTCACCTGCTTCCACAGCTAAACTAGGAAATGGCTTTCTTAGATCACTTCATGCTGAGTACTGTATTGGTATAGCTGTTCAAGTTCATTGAAGTTATTCTCATATAGACATCGCATGACACAGAGTTCTACCAAAGCCTTAGGTCATTTCAGCCCTCAGGTGGTCATTAACTTCTAACAATTTGTATCACAGTTGAATGTGAAGAATTTTGTCTAAAGTTAAACAGCTATTTAAGAATACCACCCAGAGATCTGCCCAAAGGCAGGATAGTTATGGGTGGCAAGGTATGTGGGAGTATATGGGCAGGTATCCATCATGGTTGTCAAAGTATCACATAGTCATAGAATCATAGAATGGCTTGGTATGGAAGGGACCTTAAAGATCATCTAGTTCCAACCCCCCTGCCATGGGCAGGGACACCTCCCACTAGATCAGCTCAAAGCCCCATCCAACCTGGCCTTAAACACTTCCAGGGATGGGGCATCCACAACCTCTCTGGGCAACCTGTTCCAGTGCCTCACCACCCTCTGAGTGAAGAGTTTCCTCCTAACTTTTAAGCTAAATCTCCCCCCTTTTAATTTAAAACTGTTCCTCCTTGTCCTGTCATTATCCGACTGAGAAAAGAATCACTCTCCACCTTTTTAAAACCCCCTTTAGGTATTGAAAAGATGCAATGAGGTCTTCTTGGAGCCTTCTCTTCTTCAGGCTGAACATCCCCAGCTCTCTCAGCCTTTCTTCATAGAAATAGGCTTTCTTCATAGAAATTAGGGCTACAGCCCTTTGATCATCTTTGTGGCCCTCCTCTGGACTCATTGTAATATGTCTATGTCCTTCTTGTGCTGGGGGCCCCAGACCTGGATCGCAGAATCACAGAACCACAGAATGTTAGGGATTGGAATGGATCTTGAAAGATCATCGTTGAACTTAGTGATATGGTTTAGTGGAGGACTTGTTAGTGTTAGGTCAGAGGTTGGACTCGATGATCTTGAGGTCTCTTCCAACCTAGACAATTCTGTCATTCTGTGATTCTGTGATCATCTAGTCCAATCCCCCTGCTGGTGCAGGAACACCTAAATCACGTCACACAGGAACACGTCCAGGCAGGTTTTGAAAGTCTCCAGAGAAGGAGACTCCACACCCCCCCTGGTAAGCCTGTTCCAGTGTTCTGCCACCCTCACCTTAATTTTTTTTTCTCATATTTAAGTGGAACCTCCTATGTTCTAGCTTACACCCATTCCCCTTGTCCTATCATTGGATGTCACCAAGAAGAGCCTGGCTCTATCCTCATGACACTCACCCTTTACATATTTATAAACATTAATAAGGCCTTCTACTGTCCACTTAACTACTTAGCATTTCTCCTTGTTATGACTACACAGCTACCTTTGAATACAGAAAATTAGTTCTCTACAGCATGGCGTTACCAAGGGCAAATCATGCCTGATCAGTCTGGCGGCCTTCTATGATGGAATGACTGCATCAGTTGACAAGGGAAGACTGACCAATGTCATCTACTTAGACTTCTGTAAGGCTTTTGACACAGTCCAACACGACATCCTAATCTCTAAATTGGAAAGATATGGCTTTGGAATGGCCACACCCAGGGAGTGGTGGTCAAGGGCTCTATGTCCAAAAGAAGGACTGTGATGAGCAGTGTCCCTCAGGGGTCTGTCTTGGGACCAGTGCTTTTCAATATCATCAGTGACATAGACAATAGGACTGAGTGCACCCTCAGCAAGTTTGTAAGTGACACTAAGCTGAGTGGTACAGTTAATACCAAAGAAGGAAGAGTTGCCACTCAAAGGGACCTGGACAGAGTAGAGAAGTGGGCCCATGTGAACCGAATGAGGTTCAACAAGTCCAAGTGCAGGGTGCTACACCTGGGTTGGGGCAATCCCAGACAAGGGTACAGACTGGGTGAAGAACTCATTGAAAGCAGCCCTGCAGAGAAGGACTTGGGGGTTCTGGTGGACAAAAAGGTCAACATGAGCCAGCAGTGTGCGCTTGCAGCCCAGAAGGCGAAGTGCATCCTGGGCACCATCACAAGAAAAGTGGCTAGCAAGGAGAGAGAGGTGATTGTCCCCCTCTACTCTGCCCTTGTGAAGCACCATGTGGAGTACTGCATCCAGGTTTGTGGCCCCCAGAACAAGAAAGATGTGGACCTCTTAGAGTGAGTCCAGAGGAGAGGCACAAAGATTACAGAATCACAGAATGACAGAATTGTCTAGGTTGGAAGAGACCTCAAGATCATCGAGTCCAACCTCTGACCTAACACTAACAAGTCCTTCACTAAACCATATCACTAAGTTCAACATCTAAACTTCTTTTAAAGACCACCAGGGATGGTGACTCCACCACTTCCCTGGGCAGCCCATTCCAATGCCTAACAACCCTCTCAGTAAAGAAGTTCTTCCTAATATCCAACCTAAAACTCCCCTGGTGCAACTTTAGCCCATTCCCCCTCATCCTCTCACCAGGCATGTGGGAGAATAGGCCTGGCTCTATCCTCATGACACTCACCCTTTACATATTTATAAACATTAATAAGGTCACCCCTCAGTCTCCTCCAAGCTAAAGAGACCCAGCTCCCTCAGCCTTTCCTTGTAAGGGAGATGCTCCACTCCCTTAATCATCCTTGTTGCTCTGAGCTGGACTCTCTCAAGGAGTTCCCTGTCCTTCTTGAACTGAGGGGCCCAGAACTGGACGCAATATTCCAGATGCGGTCTCACTAGGGCAGAGTAGAGGGGGAGGAGAACCTCTCCTGACCTAGTAATACACACCTCTTCTGATACACCCCGGGATGCCATTGGCCTTCTTGGCCACAAGGGCACAGTGCTGGCTCATGGTCATCCGGCTGTCCACCAGGACCCCCAGGTCCCTCTCCCCTTCACTGCTTTCCAGCAGGGCAGTCCCCAACTTATACCGGTGCCTGGAGTTGTTCTTGCCCAGATGCAGGACTCTACACTTGCCCTTATTATTTTTCATTAAGTTTCTCCCCGCCCAATTCTCCAACCTGTTGAGGTCCCGCTGGATGGCAGCACAGCCTTTCGGCATGTCAGCGACTCCTCCCACTTTATTGTCATCGGCAAACTTGCTGATGGCACACTCCATTGCCTCATCCAAGTCACTGATGAATATATTAAACAACACTGATCCCAGTACTGACCCTTGAGGGACTCCACTAGATACAGGCCTCCAACTCGACTGTCCCATTAACCACAACTCTCTGGCTTCTTTCCTTCAGCTAGTTCACAGTCCACCTCACTACCCGATCTTCCAGACCACACTTCCTCAGTTTAGCTGCGAGGATGTTGTGGGAGACGGTGTCAAAGGCTTTACTGAAATCAAGATAGACCACATCCACCGCCTTTCCATCATCTATCCACCCAGTTATATCCTCATAAAAGGCTATCAGGTTGGTCAAGTATGACTTCCCCTTGGTGAAGCCATGTTGACTGCCCCTAATGACCCTTTTATCTTTGATATGACTGGAGACAACGCCAAGGATAAATTGTTTCATCACCTTAGCAGGGATGGAGGAGAGGCTGACCGGTCTATAGTTACCTGGGTCCTCTTTCTTGCCCTTTCTGAAGACCAGAGTGACCGGAGGCCTCCAGTCCTCAGGCACCTCTCCCGATGCCCATGACTTACCAAAGAAGATAGAGAGTAGCCTAGCAATGACTTCACAGAATCACAGAATCACAGAATTGTCTAGGTTGGAAGAGACCTCAAGATCATCGAGTCCAACCTCTGACCTAACACTAACAGTCCTCCACTAAACCATATCGCTAAGTTCAACATCTAAACGTCTTTTAAAGACCTCCAGGGATGGTGACTCCACCACTTCCCTGGGCAGCCCATTCCAATGCCTAACAACCCTCTCAGTAAAGAAGTTCTTCCTAATATCCAACCTAAAACTCCCCTGGCGCAACTTTAGCCCGTTCTCCCTTGTCTTGTCACCAGGCACATGGGAGAATAGACCAACCCCCACCTCGCTACAGCCTCCTTTAATGTACTTATAAAGAGCGATAAGGTTGCCCCTGAGCCTTCTCTTCTCCAGGCTGAACAATCCCAGCTCCCTCAGCCACTTTTGTAAGACTTGTTCTTCAGACCTCTCACCAGCCTTGTTGCCCTTCTCTGGACTCTTTCGAGCACCTCGATGTCCTTCTTGTAGCGAGGGGCCCAAAAGTGAACACAGTACTCGAGGTGAGGCCTCGCCAGAGCCGAGTACAGAGGGAGAATCACTTCCCTAGACCAGCTGGCCACACTGCTTCTTATGCAAGCCAGGATGCTGTTGGCCTTCTTGGCCACCTGAGCACACTGCTGGCTCGTATTCAGCCGACTATCAACCAATACTCCCAGGTCCTTCTCTGCCAGGCAGCTCAAGGTAGACCACATCCACAGCCTTTCCCTCATCCACCAAGCGTGTCACTTTGTCACAGAAGGAGATCAGGTTCGTCAAGCAGGACCTGCCTTTCATAAACCCATGCTGACTGGGCCTGATCACCTAGTTGCCCTGTAAGTGCCATGTGATGACACTCAAGATAATCTGCTCCATGAGCTTCCCTGGCACTGAGGTTAAACTGACAGGCCTATAGTTCCCCGGGTCTGCCCTCCGGCCCTTCTTGTAGATGGGCTTCATGTTTGCTAGCTGCCAGTCAACTGGGACCTCCCCCAATAGCCAGGACTGTTGATAAATGATGGAAAGCAGCTTGGACAGCTCCTCCACCATTTCTCTCAGTATCCTCGGGTGGATCCCATCTGGCCCCATCGACTTGCACGCATCTAAGTGCCGTAGCAGGTTGCCAACCATTTTCTCATGGATAGTGAGGGCCACATTCGGCACCCCATGCCCTTCCACCAGCTCAGGGTACTGGGTATCCAGAGAGCAACTGGTTTTGCTGCTAAAGACTGAGGCAAAGAAGGCATTAAGCACCTCCACCTTTTCCTCATCTTTTGACACTAGGTTTCCCCCCGCATCCAGTAAAGGATGGAGATTCTCCTTAGTCCTCCGTTTTACATGGATGTATTTGTAAAAACATTTTTTCTTGTCTTTAACGGCAGTAGCCAGATTGAGCTCCAGATGAGCTTTGGCCTGTCTAATTTTGTCCCTGCACTGCCTCGCAGGATCCTTATAGTCCTCCCGATTGGCCCACCCTCTTTTCCTAAGATTATAAACCCTCTTTTTTCTCCTAAGCTCAAGCCACAATTCTCTGCTCAGCCAGGCCGGTCTTCTTCCCCGCCGGCTCATCTTTGGGCACGTGGGGGCAGACCGCTCCTGTGCCATTAAGATTTCCTTCTTGAAGAGCGCCCAGTCTTCCTGGACTCTTCTGTCCTTCAGAACCGCCTCCCAAGGGACTCTGCCAACCAGTGTCCCGAACAGTTCAAAGTCAGCCCTCCGGAAGTCCAATACAGCGGTTTTACTGGTCCCCTTCCTGGCTTCGCCAAGAATGGAGAACTCTACCATTTCATGGTCACTCTGCCCAAGACAGCTTCCAACCACCACATCTCCCACCAGTCCTTCTCTGTTTGTGAAGAGAAGGTCTAGCGGGGCACCTCCCCTGGTAGGCTCACTAACCAGCTGCGTCAGGAAGCTATCTTCCACGCCCTCCAGAAACCTCCTAGACTGCTTTCTCTGGGCTGTGTTGTGCTTCCAGGATATATCTGGGAAGTTGAAGTCCCCCACAAGAACAAGCGCTGAAGATTTCGCAACTTCTGTCAGCTGCCTGTAGAACTCCTCATCCATCTCCTCATCCTGGTTCGGTGGTCTGTAACAGACCCCCACCAGGATGCTTGCCTTGTTGGCCTTCCCACTGATCCTAACCCACAGGGACTCAACCTTATCATTCCCAGCCTCAAGTTCCATGACATCAAAACTCTCTCTGATATAGAGAGCCACACCACCACCCCTTCCATGCTGCCTGTCCCTTCTGAAGAGCCTATAGCCAGACACTGCAGCACTCCAGTCATGAGAGTGGTCCCACCAGTACCTGTCCTTCAGACCACGCAGGGAGTTGCTCCACAAGTCTATCAACCGCTCACATGCCCTGATACCCCTAAACCTCTTGACCTCCTCCTTGAGTTCTGCCACGAGGCGGACCAGGTCGTCCACCTGCTCGCGCCTCACGTACACAGTGTCTTTGCCCCCCGCAGGAGGTAGCAACAGGCTCAGGCACTCCCTGCATCCAGAGACGTGAACTGCTGCATTTTTGAGCGGGCAGTCAGTCTGGGTGTGTACAGACTTCCTAGAGAGAGCACTGTGCCTGGTGGAGACCACTGCAGCTGAGCTAGCGGTAGACTGCTGTTAGAGGAGGTGTTCATATGGGCGGGGGGGAACACTCTGCCCTGCCTGCTCATCCTGTCTGAGCTAACTGCCGCACCACTCCCTTCTGACGCGCCACGCCCTGTTTACCTGTCCTGGTCGCCGTGCTCCTGGTCGCTCACGGTCCTTAGGGGCAGCTTTTGAACGGCTGGGGAGGGGGCGCTGCTGGCTCTGCCTATGCCTCGTTCTCCTCCCTCGTGAGGACTGCCAGGTCCTGGCATCTCCCTCGAGTGGGCTCGATGCTGGTAAATTTAGCCCTGCCTGTCCGATCCCCCACTCCGCTGCAGAACGCGTCTGCCCCGTAGCCGATCGCCTCTGCAAGTGGCTGCAAAATCGTGGTGGCGCCTGATTTAAATGGCCCGCCGCTGACACTGCTGGCTCCGCCTATGCTGCTGGCTCTGCCTACTCCTCGTTCTTGCCTCGTTCTCCTCCCTCGTGAGGGCTGCCGGGCCTTGGCGGCTCCCTCAAGTGGGCTCAGTGCCGGAAAATTTAGCCCTGCCTGTCCAATCCCCCACTCCACTGCAGAACGCATCTGCCCTGGAGCCGATCACCTTGCCAAGGCGATCGGCTCCGGGGCAGACGCCTTCCTCCACACCCCTCCAGGGCAGACGCCTCGACTTCCACCAGCTCCCTCAGCACGCGCGGATGCATCCCATCAGGACCCATGGACTTATGGATGTCCAGTTTGCTTAATTGGTCCTTAACCCAGCCCTCATCAACCAAGGCAAACTCCTCCTTTATTCTGACTTTGTCTTGGGCCTCAGGGGCATGAGGCTCCTCAGGAGAGCCTCCAGAATTATAGTCAGAGACAAAGAAGGCATTCAGTAATTCTGCCTTCTCTTTATCTTCTGTCACCAGGGCACCCACCTCATTCATTAGTGGGCCTACATTGCCTCTAGTGTTAGTTTTATCCACAGTGTATTTGAAGAAGCCCTTTCTGTTGTCCTTGACCCCTCTTGCAAGGTTTAATTCTAGGGAGGCCTTAGCTTTCCTAGTTGCCTCCCTACATATTCTGACAACAGCCTTATAT